>NC_136274.1:70353291-70514582 GCF_964187855.1 Myxine glutinosa | reverse complement strand
CTATGGGATATTTTCACCTACCCCCATAAATGTAACAATATATATATATATTACAGAAAAAGGGCAGCTTTGGTTCATATGGCCATTTATATCTACAAGGATTGTACATAGATTTTCAGTAAACGTTGCAATTGAGAAAGTCCACAGGAATCAAAAAATCCAAAAATTGTACATAGATTAAGTTTCTTTAAATTGCTGCTAATGACAAAATATGCCCAATTTTTAGATTATCAGTACCAGTACATAGTTAGGCTGATGTTGGAGGTTGTACATACACTATATGCAGGACATTATGGGACATTGATCTACTTTTAAAGAAACTAGGCTAGACTGTCAAAGGTTGGTTGAGATGATGAACCATTGGGAGTTTCTCGCACACCTTGAGAGCTTATCCTCAATGTCGATCCGTGGCATAACAGTCCAGGGGGTCTATGTATATATAGAATATGTTTAACAATAATTGTTTGGTCCTTTAACAGCTTTGCAGATGCACAATAAAGCCCACTTTTCATGACCACCAAATGCTGCCTTCTTTATTAATTGGCGTATCTAGGACTTATGGGCATGTTTCAACTTGCCCCATATGATGTTCCAACCTGCCCCTAATATGGGGTAAGTTGGAACAAAATAAATCTATTCTATTTTTGTCCGTCAAACTCTAACATCATTTTTACCTCTGCCACCGACAGTGGACAGAGGTTGTGTTTTCACGCTTGTATGTCTGTCTGTGAGCAGGATATCTCAAAACGTTATGAACGGATTATGACAAAACTAAGTTGATGAGTTGGTTAGGTGACACAAACAAGCCAATTTGATTTTAGTCGAGATCCGGCCTATCAGTGGGATACAAAACGGTTCAGCCTGGCGGAGGTATGTGCTCTACCGATTGTCGTTCTAGTTAGCTCACCTGGAACGAAGTTCCGGGTAGCTTATGCGATGGCACGTCGTTGGTCCGTAAACACTTGCAACTTCTTCTCTGAAACCCCTGGTGGGATTATGACCAAACTTGGCACAAATGATATTTGTTATGTTGTGACTAAAGTTTGTTCACGACTTTAAAAAAAAATCGGGGTCTAATGGGGTCTACTGGGGGTCAAAGTGAATCCAGGTTCGACCCCCCAAAACAGGAATTGGCTTTTTCCTCTGAAACTACACACACTATTTCGATGAAACTTGACCACAACCTTCATCACCCATGATGTACCAATGTTTGTTCATGGCATGAAAAAAAAAAATCGGACCCTGAAAGGGTCTACTGGTGGGGTTGACCCCCAAAATAGGTATTTGCTTTCTTCTCAGAAACTACACACACAATTCTGATAAAACCTGACCACAACCTTAATCACCCGTGATGTACACCAATGCTTGATGAAGGCCTGAGAAAAATTTGGGTCTGAGGAGGTATAAGGAGTGGTATGGGAGGAGGGGGAGGGGTCGTTGCCTGCCAAAATAGTTATTTTTTTGTTTGTTTGTTTATAGTCTTATGATTACGTTAGTATGGTTCTACATGCTGCCTTATCTCCATTGGCATTGGTTTAAAATACTTTGATACTGTTCAAAATACACTGCATGATCATACGTATGTGGACACCCCTTTTAATTAGCGGATTCGGCTGTTTCAGCCACAACTATTGCTGACAGGTATACATAATCGAGCACACAGCCATGCGATCTCCATAGACAAACATTGGCAGTGGAATGGGCCGTACTGAAGAGCTCAGTGACATTCAACGTGGCACCGTCATAGGATGCCACCTTTCCAACAAGTCAGTTCGTCAAATTTCTGATCTGCTAGAGCTGCCCCGGTCAACGGTAAGTGCTCTTATTGTGAAGAGGAAACGTCTAGGAGCAACAGCAGCTGAGCCTCAAAGTGGTAGGCCACACAGGCTCACAGAACGGGACCACTGAGTGCTGAAGTGCATAGTGTGTAAAAATCATCTGTCCTCGGTTGCAACACTCACTACCGAGTTTCAAACGGCCTGTGGTAGCAACATCAGCACAACAACTGTTCGCCGGGAGCTTCATGAAATAGGTTTTCATGGCCGAGCAACCGCACACAAGCCTAAGATCACCATGTGCAACGCCAAGCGTCGGCTGGAGTGGTGTAAAGCTCACCACCATTGGACTCTGGAGCAGTGGAAACGCGTTCTCTGGAGTGATGAATCACGCTTCATCATCTGGCAGTCCGACGGATGAATCTGGGTTTGACGAATGCCAGGAGAACGCTACCTGCCCGAATGCATAGTGCCAACTGTAAGGTTTAGTGTTTGAGGAGGAATAATGGTCTGGGGCTGTTTTTCATGGTTCGGGCTCGGCCCCTTAGTTCCAGTGAAGGGAAATCTTAACGCTACAGCATACAATGACATTCTCGACGATTGTGTGCTTCCATCTTCGTTGCAACAGTTTGGGGAAGTCCCTTTCCTGTTTCAGCATGACAATGCCCCCATGCACAAAGCGAAGTCCATACAGAAATGGTTTGTCGAGATCGGTGTGGAAGAACCTGACTGGCCTGCACAGAGACCTGACCTGAACCCCATCGAACACCTTTGGGATGAATTGAAACACCGACTGCGAGTCAGGCCTAATTGCCCAACCTCACTAATGCTCTTGTGGCTGAATGGAAGGAAATCCCCACAGCAATGTTCCAACATCTAGTGGAAAACCTTCCCAGAAGAGTGGAGACTGTTATAGCAGCAAAGGGGGGGGGGGGGGGGGGACCAACTCCATATTAATGCCCATGATTTTGGAATGAGATGTTCAATGTTTGGGTGTCCACATACTTTTGGTCATGCAGTGTACCTTTAGTCAGGGTAGTATACTGCTCTATTCTACCAGGTGAGCGCCCGGGGTTATTGCCCCTATTTTATTTTTTTACTTTTATTTTCCAGCACTAATATGTATCTATATGAAGGACATTTCCTATGGATAATTCAAAAAGGTAGGTCCTGCGAAAGTTTTCCCCCTAAAGCACACTTTGTCAAAAATGTTTCAATTAGCCCCAGTCTCCGCTACATGACCAGTCTTGTCAGTATTAGAACAAGTTGGGTTAGAATCTCCCTGCCCCCACTCAACCCCGATGACCTTTCTGATGCTGGTAGTAGGTTTAGTATCCTGAACATCTTTATTGGAGGCCTCTCTGGTTGACATTGTTTGGTACAGTGAGCAAAAGGACCGAGGATATACAATGCAGGGGAAATGGGGGTTGTGGCCATCTTGTTGCACATTTCCTGCCAGGGGTAATTTGTCTCACCTTTTTCTAACAATAAACAGTTCATTTTGTTAAATAATGCGAAAAACATAGCTGCAGGTGGTATTTTAATCACAATGTTCGTTCTACGTACACTCTTCTTTCCAAGCAGACCCACCTTGTCACTTCCGTGTCGATTGTGAGAATTCTTGTGGTCTGTTGGACATTTGTGGTTTCAAACTCGACCAAAAATTTGACCTGCGGTTGGCAAAATAAAGATGTTTCCATTCGATTAGTTAGGGAAGTTGTTTGTAAACGAGTATTTCCATTTGAAGCTGTTTTTCAGCTTTTTGCACACTGACCGTTGTTGCCGATTTCATAATCCAGCTGCCAATAATGCATTCGAGGACTACTCCGGACTCTTCGTTGGGAAGACATCGCACCTGTCCTGATTTCTGCCATAAGGATTACAAAAAACACCAGATGAACGATACAACTTCTGTACACAGGCTCGACAAACCAATGCCCCCCAATTGAATGGAATATTCTCGCATAAGTTCATCATCCTTTAGTAACATTTTTACAGAAAAATCTTCTCGGCTGACCTGAGATGGCATCTTGATATCTACCATAATTTACCAATTATAAACCACCATTTATTCACCAGTTCTGGAGGCAAAACCGACCATTGCGGTTAATACATGAGTGCGAATTCACCAGGTTGTTGGTGTTGGCCAAATGGTTAGGGTGGCGGGCTTGGGATCCTAAGGTCCTGAGTTCGAATCCCGTTGAATTAACGCCAGATGGGGTTGACTCGGCCTGTTATTGGACTGAGTTGCATAAGCGGCAGACGTACCCACAGAAAAATGATGCAACCAGCAGCAGGGTGGCTGCGCACGAACCAGCACCACCACCAAGTGGTGTTAACTTGTTCTGGTTCTCTTCGACCGCTTTGCTGCAATGGAATCATTGCTAACCAAGCATGTCTGACAATCTCGACCTTCTACAGTTGCAGTGTTCGAGCAGGCCAAATCGTCGTGTGTTCCTGAAAAATTAGTAACAGGAGCCTTTTACAGCTTACCTCTACCAGGTACACCCCCTACCCCCTTCCCACGCCTCCTCCCCCCAAGCCCTCTCCCTCCCTCACATCTCCCTGCTCTTAAATGTTGTGTGCTCTCAAGTGTTTGTGTGCTTCCCCTTGTCTTGTCTTCCGCTTCCTCTTTTTATATATTTTGTTTGTCTGGTTGAATTGTTTGTGAAGTAAATGTCAGCTCTTTCACGAGCCTCGATTCAGTATACAAAAAAAAAAGAAAAAAAGGTAGAGGTTTATATTTGAGTGCAAATATCAATTGGTAACAGGAGCCTGTCTTAAAATTGAGTGCGGTTTATACACGAGTTTGTTTTTCAAAAATATCAGCACCTCGGGAGTGCGGCCGAAACATGATGCGGTTTATAATTGGAAAATTATGATATATATATATATATATATTACTGTGCACACCAAAATTGTTTTAACACCTGTTGCGTCAATAAAAAACAATAAATAACAATAAAAAACAATTTTTAAATTGCAATTATTCATCAAATCGATGTTAATAAATAATGCCGCTCTGGCCAATCGAGCGCGCCCCTCGGTGGGAAGAGGGGTGAAGCTTGGTTTACGCCTTGGCCATTCCATGTCGTTTGAAGGTGAATTCTGTGTCTGGAATCAAACCAATTGGATTTAGCTATTTATATTCTGTGTGCAGCATTGAAATTAATACACAAAGGGTGGACCTTTTGTACAGTAACTAATTACACTGAGTGTAAGTAGCCATTGCGCAATCCTTTCCGACCTCAAACAAGGAAATGGAGCCGTTTTTTGCCCATCATTGCAATGGTGCACTCCCGGGTTAATTTTTGCTACAGCTCGAAACATCAACCTTCTTGATGGTTTACCAAAGTCTGAATAACCCAGTCTTGTTTACGTGACCCAACTTGTAACCACAGGGACAGAGGGTGGATTACATTGAGAAAATTTAAATTGAGAAGAGGAGATATTGGAAGATGAAGAAGAGGATGTAGAGAGGGGTGGAGTAGGGATAAAAGGGAAATGAGTTTAGGAATGATCGGAGCATTGTTTCATAGTTTTACTTCATTTAAATATTCCATGTATCTGCAAATAATCATTCTGCTTCCCTTATTCCTTTGCTTGCTAGTACCGTTTCCCTATTTTCTTGGAAGTCCTCTGTCTTCTGTGCCAAATATTTCCGGAAGGTCTGTTCGTAAACTGCACGTGTGCATTTTAAGTTGAAACGTTGTCTGGTCACACAGTACTTCTTCTTTTTTTTGGTCTCACTTTCCTTTGTTTGATGTTTGCTCTGACAAAGTGTATTTTTTTATTTTTCGTACACAGAGTCGAGGCTCGTGTAAGAGCCAACACATTAAACATGCACAGACACATAAAACATACAATGAAGGGAGCGGGAGACAAGAGGGGGAGAGAGAGGGAAGCACACAAGCACAACAGCAGTAGAGAACAAGGACATCGGGAGATCTGTGGGAGGGAGAGGGCTGGAGGGGTGAGGGGGGGAGGGAGGAGGGGAAGGGTACACGATATAAAGCAAATGAACACTACTAGGAATTTCAGGAATGAAGTCGGAGATTGAAAGAGGTAGATTTGGGGTGAATTAACGGGGGTAGAAAAGATCAAGGTTTTGGATGGGGGAAGATAAGAGATGGTGGTGAACAGCTGTTTTAAAGACCTGGAGGGAGGAGTGGGATTGAAGAGAGTGAGGGAGTTTGTTCCAGAGGCGGGAGAAAAGAGGAGTGAAGGTGAGCAGAGAGTCTTGACTTTGGCAGTTTAACCATAAGAGGGTGGCTGGCAGATCTTGTGCGACCTGTAGGAATATTTGGGGGACAGAGCCCAGAGAGAGAGCTGGGGGAGCAAGGCCGGAGAGGAGTCGGTAGAAGACAGAAAGACCACCAACCTGCCTGCGGTGAGAGAGAGAAAGGCCCTCAGAATCAGCCTTTGTAATCACATGTAAAAGTGTAATCACTATGCTTTTTGTAAGCTACTGCCATAGTCGTCACATTATTTGAGGGTATAGTCCCTATATTTACTCTCGATGGCAATATGACCGATCCGCTTTTGTGTCCTTCCATCAGCTGACGTCCAAGTTCTGGAAAACATGTTCGACTCCATCATGATGTAATGTTCAGCAGCACAAAGATCAGTGAACCCTTCATTAAGGTACCATTCATCTCATTTTGACAGTATTTATGTTCATCCTATATGAAAGCTGCTCAGATCATACTGAATAATTTGTGGAAATCACAAGCAAAATGTTTTTTTGGTACTTACCTGCACTATCCTCTTGTAGTTGAGGTTCTGTGGAAAGGTCATTCTGAGTCTTGGGCTGTAGGAATCTTCACCACCATTTGTAAGCACAATCTCCAGTGTCAAGGTGTTGTTGTAGCGAAGGATTATGCTGTACCTGCAGTGTGCGATAGCCGATAGCCACATATGAGTTTCAAATTATGTTCTACAAAAGCAGCCATTCCTCACTATCCCTGTTCAAATCTGTGTCGGTTATTTATTTATTTATTTATTTTTGTGTACAAGATCGAGGCTCGTGTAAGAGCTAACATTAATCACAAAAAAACAAACGGACACTTAAAACATATGATAAAGGGAGCGGGAGACAAGATGGGGAGAGAGAGGGAAGCACACAAGTACAACATTTGAGAGCAGGGACATCGGGAGATCTGTGGGAGGGAGAGGGCTTTGGGGGAGGAGGCATGGGAAGGGGGGGGGGGGGGGGAGGGGGTGGGAGAGGTATAAAACATATGAACACTGCTAGGACTTCCCGGAAAGTGGATCGGAATTTCAAGAAAGTGGATCTTGGGTGAATTAACGGGGGTAGAAAAGATCAAGGTTTTGGATAGGGGAAGATAAGAGATGGTGGTGAACAGCTGTTTTAAATGTCGTGTCTTACCCCAGGGCCCTGACTTCCAGATGAAGGTCATCAAGGCAACGGGAGCTTTTGATGCAGTTCTTTTCAAATTCGAGCTGCAGATAACATGCACCACCGAGAAAATTCTTGCATGACTAAATGCTTGAAATTAAAAAAAAAAAAAATCACTTTTCAATTTTAAGAATGGAGAATAAAATTGGAGTGTGTGTATGTGTGTCTGTGTGTGTTGAGAGTGGGGGGTTGGGGCAAAGGTCAACACAAATGCCCAACCGGCCTGACCTTGGCCTCGAAGTGCCGATTCACGCCATCACCCAACATCGCACAGGGATACTTTGGATCGAGATGATTCAATGGTTCACCCAGAGAAAACGAGCCGTTCACACGAAGCGATGAGTGCGAGTTGATGTCCGCACATTTCTGTGTTTAATATAATTATTAAAACAAAAAAAACTGGTTCCAGGTTTTATTTTCTACAGTTCTACCATTCTTGTCTATTTTAAAGGTGGATGTTCTTATTGTGATGTTAATAAATACTAGAAGATTATTAAATAATATGTAATAAATTATGTTAATATAATAATAATAATAATAATAATAATGCATTTATTTTATATAGCGCTTTTCAGGGAGCCCAAAGACGCTTTGACAGAGTGCAAAACATAATGCATAGCAAAACATAAAAACAATTGCAAAAAACAAGAATCAATAGGGAAATATTCAAAGCAAAAAGGAGGGAGAAGGAGAAGAGATAGTCAGGGGTTAGATGCTGTGGGTTAAATGTTGAATGCAGTGTTGAACAGGTGGGTCTTGAGTGATGTTTTGAATGTGGTGAGTGAGGAGGAGTCTCTGATGGTGTGAGGTAGTGAGTTCCAGAGGGTGGGAGCAGCGATGGAGAAGGCCCTGGTGGTATGTTAATAAATACCTCCTCCCCCCATATATAGCGAAATTATTTACAAGATTCCAACCTTTTCAATGCACAACATGTGCCAGAACCCGCACGGTCCCTTATTGGGAGTTTGGGGGGAAGGGGGAAGGATGTGCCCATGACCTAACCCTGGTTACCACAGAGATAGGCCCTTTTTTTTTCTCCATGATTTTTAGACCGACACACTCATACATACAGAGAGTGGGGTATTTGTGGGGGCGGCATAGATTACACCCTTGCCCAGATACTGAAGTTCATACACAAAAACATTGTGGCCTCTCGATGCTATGGCTCGGCCGTGAAAGAAAAACGTACAAACAAGAAGACGTCATGTGGAGCACGATACTTGCAAAATCCGCCTCCCACCCCAAGAAAAAAAATTCCATTGATACAGCAAATTGTCCATTTCATCAAGATTAAAATTGACAATCTTGAACAAAGCTCGGGTCAACAAGAAGAAAAGTGACGATTTTTCAGATGAAAAATGATGATTTTGTAAGGTCGACCTTCAGTTGACCGTTGACCTTTTGACCTGAAAAATAGTTTGTTTCCCTATTTAGTGACTCAATGTGCAAATGCTGTTCAATTTTCAAGTCAATCGGATGAAAATTGAGGATTTAAAAAACTTGGCCTATGTTGACATTTTGGCCTATGTTGACCTCAAAAATAGTTGGTGTTTGAATTCAGTGACCATATATGTAAATCCTCTTAGAATTTCAAGCCAATCAGATGAAAATTTGTGATTTTAGAAATTCGGCCTATGTTGACCTTTTGGCCTATGTTGATCTCAAAAATACTTTGTGGTTGAATTCACTGACCATATATGCAAGTCCTCTTCCAATTTCAAGTCAATTGGATGAAAATTGAGGATTTTATAAATCTGGCCTATGTTGACCTTTTGGCCTATGCTGACCTCAAAAATACTTGGTGGTTGAATTCAGTGACCAGATATGCAAGTCCTCTTTAAATTTCAAGTCAATCGGATGAAAATGGAGGATTTTAGAAATTTGGCCTATGTTGACCTTTTGGCCTATGTTGACCTTTTGGCCTATGTTGACCTTTTGGCCTATGTTGACCTTTTGGCCTATGTTTACCTCAAAAATACTTGGTGGTTGAATTCAGTGGCCAGATATGCAAGTCTTCTTCAAATTTCAAGTCAATTGGATGAAAATTGAGGATTTTAGAAATGTAGCAAAGTTGGTGACCTTTGGCCTATGTTGACCTTTTGACCAATTGACCCCAATAACAATGGGCTTCTTGCTTTTGACCAACTTTACCATTTGGTGAAGTTTCGTGAAGATCGGTTGAAAATTGTGACCTGTAGGCCGGTGACAAACAGACAAACAAACAGACAGACAGACAGACAGACAGAACCACAAACGCAACCGACCAATATGCTTGAAAAATCTTCGATTTTGCAAGTAACAAACACTTGAAAATATTTCTATGGATAGAAAATGGCCCGGAAGGTTAAAAGAGGATGTTACACTTGAATTCCACCGATTGTGGATTCAAATCCCACTGACAGCAGCATTTTGATTTGACGCTTCTGAGATAGTCCAGTAGAACTCCCATGCTGCTATTGGATCGTTAATTGAAGACTCAGCTGTCACTAACGACTCCCAGGAAGACAGTATCCTACCGGCTCTGGTATACATCCGAAGGTAGTGCTCATCTTCCTGGGTTCTTAAGTTTCCCCAGGGTATCTTGGGATGCCCATAAAAGGGTGAGACCACCCATACTCCCCAAACCAAAGTAAACGGAAACAAAGTAAAAACTTTATAGTTATGTCTTCAGATTCGTGGAAGTATTTACTTAAAATACGATTTCACAGGACTGTAAAAGCTAGGGCCTCATTATCTTTTTGATACTCAAAGAAAAGGGATAACTTTTAAAATGGCAAACTCGGTTTCCTCAAGGTCAGTGATATTGCGTGTCACAAAACAGGTGGAACAATGGATGGAATCAACAGAAAGGTGATGGAAGTATGCCAACTAACTTGGGAACCAAGAAGAAGGTCACGTTTCTGGAGTTAACGGAATTACTCGGAATTACTCGGAAAATCATTGGTCGGAATTACTTGCTTTTTAGGTTTGAAAAATGACTTTTTTTTGGTAATGACTACAATATTTATAACATGTGGTGAAGCTACATTGTTACAAAGGTGCAATGTCTGAATGCAAATCTTACCATTGTGATTGTATCATTGTGGCAATGTTTCTCCAAATCCGAACGTTCCAGATTCCTCCTTTCCAGCTGCCGAGTTCCATCTCCAAACGTTCCCCTGGGCTTGTGAAAACCCAGGTCCAACCACAAGCTGTATGATAGCTCAAACTGCCATGTACCTGGATGGATGATTATTTTATTTACTCACACAACACTCAAATTTGGTCCAATCACATCTCACTCTGATGACAGGTGCAGTTAAACGTGTTCTCAGAAAGGAAGTCATCTCTGCACGAACTGCAATCACATTGATGCAAGTCGAGGTTAACTTTCTTGGCTTTCCCATAAGAACACTGGGGCTAATAATGCTGCAATCCCAAAGTTTGATCCTACATAATGTGTTGATTTGTCCATTCTCTCATAATGTCCTTGTTTTGCTTGTGATATACGTAACAAATTCCTCACTGAGCTTTAGATCACTATTCAATAAAAGGTAAGTCAGACAAGTTACCTTTATATCTGGGAGTGAGCTCCTCTGGTTCAAAGCACACCTTGATCGTTATATTCTCAGTTTCCGCATCGTTTTGGCTGCAACGCGTCTCAAACTCCAGTGGGACCTTATTAGGTTCAAAGGTCACTGCGACAGTCTGGTTGATCAGAGGCCTCGCTCTGCAAAAGCATACATCCTAATGTGGGCTTGTGTTGTTAAAAATTATGACAGAAGTTTGTAGTTGAGAGAATCCATGATCAAAGTTGTGAGAATTGTAGAGCAGAAAATAGAAGAGAATAATCAACTGAAGGATTAAAATATATTTTAACAATACACATAATAAAATAAAAAGTAAATAAAATAATTAAATTAAAAAATAGGACCACTTGACATGTAGCTTGTCTGGACCCTGGCCTAATGCTGTAATCCAAATTTGGTATAATTCTGACTGGTGGAACCACTTTTAGAGGCCATTTTTCCCCGCAGAGCAGGGGTTGGCCTTTTTCGGGCCCCGTGGTCCCATTTTTTGAAGCAATGTTTTATGGCCGGATGCCCTTCCTGCTGCCAACCCTGTTAGTCGCCTCTTGCGACACACATGGAATTACCAGTGAACTGGTACTCAATTTGTGGACCTCGGGAGGATGACAGGCTGAGTCAACCCCCCGGTGTTAATTCAGCGATCGACCGGGATTCAAACCCAGGATCTTAGGATCCCAAGCCGGCACCCTAATTGCTAAGCCAACACCAGGCTGAGAGAATTCTGACTGGTGGGTCTGGAGAAAAAGATGTTTGAAGGAATTCACACGATTTTTCCCAAAAAATTGACTACGTCGGCCATTTTGGCACACTTCCCATCACGTGATCGGCATGACCTCCGCAATTTATCATTCCTACCCTGGCCTAATGTTATCACCCAAATTTGGTAGCATTCTGACTGATGGGTCTGGAGAAAAAGATTTTTGAAAGAATTTACTATGTCTGCCATTTTGACACACTTCCGGTCATGTGACAGGAACGAGCTTTGCAATCCTAGTTACCAGCCAGTAGCGAAACCTTGCTGATAAATTTCAGCTGTATTGGCCCAGCGGTTTGGCCGGAAAAGTCGAAATAGGAGACAAACAGATGATGCACGATGACAATACCTTGTCTGGAATTCCAATTCCAGATAAGCTGAAAATGGTGAAGGGATTTGGAAAATCGCTAAGTGTGCAATAGCGCAATTGGTGACCTTTGGTGGGCGGAGGTTATCTTTTCACCCCTGTCTGTCTGTCTGTCTGTGAACATATCTCAAAAAGGTGGACGGATTCAGACGAAATTTGGTGGAGAGGTTCATGTGTGACAAAGACGAAATGATTAGATTTTCGTGAAGGTCCGGATCTGGAATGACAACATATTACGGCATTTTACGTCATCACGACCAATCAAATTTGCTGCTCGTAGACCCCGCCCATGTTCTTGTTTCTCAAGACAGCATGGAGTAAGGTGTTCCATGAACTCTAGTTTTATAATAGAGAGGGTGAGGGTGTGGTGCAAAGCAAAATTATACTGCAATAGATGTTTATTTTTAACAATCGTTAAAAATTTGGTGAAATGCTTGTCCAGCTTTGATTGCACAGTTGCAATAATAGCGATATATTTTACAATCTATTTGATACTAGCTGAAATACCAGGTATTGCCCGGGGAAATTGCACGAAATATGTATTTAAATGTTTCCTGCAGGACAATCACAAAACGTTTCACTCGATTGGTCCTGGGAAAAACCCAGGCAGTGAATAAGCAACATACTCAGTGGAGGCCTGAACATAGACGTGTTATAATAAACCTGCGTAAAGCAATCTTTTTAATAGCAGGCACACGTGTAAACACGATGATAAATTTAATTTGTGTTGTTGACAAAAACCACGGCAAATACCACGGCACGGTTACGGATCCATCACTTCCGCCTTTGTTGTTATTATATACTTGTAGGATTTTTAGTTTCAGGTAATATTGTTGTTAAGATTTTTGTGTGAAATGGAGATGACTTTAGTAAAAGGTAATTTAAATGTTTGTGAAGGAAAAAGGAAAACGTGGCAAAGGGACCGGAAGAGAAGGAGGAGCAGCTGCGCAGAGATGGAGATGGCCATGAGAGAGATACAGCTGTAAATCGCGTCGAGGCTGTGAGTGGACTTTTTGGATATTGGTCGCGAATTAGTTGAGGCTTCCCATGAAAGGGATTGCCCGCGACATCGTCCTATATTGTGAGTGCAATTAAACCTGCGTTTCAGGTTTTATCACCAAGAGGGAGTCATTGTTGAAGAGAAATCAAGCGCCGCCATTACGGGCCTATACACCATTTTGTCCTCGGAGAAGAAGAGGCTGTCCGCTTGTTGCATCTTGTTTTGTCGTTGGGATTTCCATATCGACCTCATCGTGTTGATTGCCATTGGTTTACATATCGGCTCAATTCCCATATCGACCTCTCACCTCGTATCTTCTCGTTCGCAGTCGTGCCGATACCTGCCTGTTCTCGTCGTTCTGCATGGCTTCAACCAGCGTAGAGATCCGTGCACGGACTTTGGGGAATGTTACATTCCACTCACGTTTGGCGTATCATGAGTTCATTGCTTTGAGAGCATTGGGAATGATGGTACCATCATATGTATTGTTAATTTGATGCAAGTGACATTTTCATTGTACTTTCTTTAATAGTGTTATTATTGTGTATGTGAGAGTTCTTAATACAATTACTTGTGTTGTTCTACAATTGCATTGGTGTGGTTTTACCATGGTTTATTAGAACACTCAAAATAACAAATCTTTCTGCAGTGTTCCCGCTCCAGACTCTGAGGTGCACCGTAACCGGGGTTTGGGGAAGTAATACGTAACACTCAACATACGATCTTCACAATACATATTACTTGATCGCTCGGGGGGGGGGGGGGAGGGGGGGAGAGAAACGTAGGCAGTGTATAAGAACAAGGCTTAGATGCATGAAGGCCAATTCTCTTCTTCTTCTCCTATTCCCTTTATAAGGTGTGAGGTCCAATGGTACCAAGCTTCTGCCCTGTTTTGACCACGATACTCCTCCACTTCCCTTTGTCCTCAGCCAACTCTCTCCACTCTCTCACCACCCCCCACCTTACTGATATCCCTCTTCACACAATCCTCCCATCTCAACCGTGGTCTACCTCTTTTCCACCTGCTTTGCTCCTTCAACCCTTCAATAATCTGATTTTTCTTTTTTTATATTTCAATTGCTTCTATCCAAACATAGCCCTTGATCTTCCTCTGGATGGAACACGTGCAAAGTTTGGCTGCACTGGATCCTGCAGGGTCAGAATGCATACCGAACAAACACACAAACTTTCTTCTTTATATATTAGACTAGCTGAATGCACCCGGCGTTGCCCGGGTTCTTTTTGAATGAATTTACTACTATAATTCAGCTTTTACCCCGCGGCCGTAGAAGATTGATTACTATAATTCAGCTTTTACTCGTGGCCGTAGAAGATTGACTACTATAATTCAGCTTTTACTCATGGCCGTAGAAGATTGACTACTATAATTCAGCTCAGCTTTTAATTGCGAAATGGGCCCAGCCCGGCCGATGCGGCCTCGACCGGCCTCGCCACCTAGCCACCTAGCCTATAACCTTCCCGGGGCCTGTCCCGACATTTTTGGTTATTTTTGAATGAATTTACTCCTATAATTCAGCTTTTACTCGCGGCCGTAGAAGATTGACTACTATAATTCAGCTTTTACTCATGGCCGTAGAAGATTGACTACTAAAATTCAGTTCAGCTTTTAATTTCGAAATGGGCCCAGCCCGGCCTCGATCGGCGTCGCCACCTAGTCTATAACCTTGCCGGGGCCCGTCCCGACATTTTTTGTTTCAGAGGTTTCCTCCTATCTTTCACCGTTCAGGAGATTAGCGTGTGCAGATAAACAAACAAAAAACAAACAAACAAACAAACACTTTCTTTTATATATATATATAATAATATATATAAAATATATAGAAGAAGATAGAAGAAGATTATGTTGAGCCCCCCGGCTCCCTTCCATACACACTCTTTCATCATTTTCAAAATATCGATCTCCCTTCTGAAAGGCTGGGTGTTTATAGCTGTCAATCATATTATAATACGAAAATTTCACTTTCAGCACCGGATAGGTCAGAAAGCTCTAAGGATGACAAAATTGAATTTTTCGTAAACCTCAACTGGAAATCATTTTCTTCATTTACCTGAGGATCACAGCATAGCCATGACTTCCAATGGAAATGTCAGGCAGATAATCTTCGTTGAGATCCAGTTTTCCATACACCGACCTTCCAAAAAGACGAAGCAAACGGTCGATCTTCACTGCAAGAATTCTCTGAAACATGAAGAGCAGGACACTTACCTCAGCATAAAGTAAATGTAAGTCCGAGTATCATTTCAATGACTGTAGCTCTAGCACAAAACGTTAAATTTGCGAAGTGAGAGTAATAAAGTTCCATTTTAGAATTGTCACCGTTATTCCAGAATGCCAAGAAGTCGGCATTTTGCTGTCAAATACGACTTTGCAGTGGGCACTATGCAAGGCCCAACCTGTTTGGGTGTGGTGTGGAGTCCCCCTGGTCGTCCATGGAAAATGTAAACGGCACCAGAGTTGTCTTTCTCGTAGGGGGCTCCCACGGCGACTTCGCATAGCCCATCTCCATTGAGATCAGCCAGTTCTGCTATGGCACTACCAAAACGTGACCAAGCTTCCCCAGGATGCCCTGCCAGGGTCTGATGCAACTGCCAAGGACCCTACATGCACACAATAATATACTGAGGTCTTGACAAATAAAAGGAGGCAAAAGGTCAAGTGTCAGCCAAAGTGGAATGAAAACCCCTGAATTAGTTAGTACAACACAGAAGAGAAACCTCTTATGATATTGCCACAGATGTTACCACCGTAATTTTTAACCATTAAGTCACAATGAGTCAAGGTAGTTGATCCCAACAATACACCCATTTCAGTAAACCAGATTTTGGCTGTGCTAATCCTATACTCACCTTTCAGTGTTCTGTCTCCCATCCCCTCCCCTCTTCCCCCCCCCCCCCCCCAGGTCTCTGCAAGGTGCACATGGTCTTCCAGCAAGCCCCACTGGTGAAACTCCAATAATCCAGACTCAAAAAACCCAGGCAGTGTATAAGCACAAGACCTGAAGGGCAATTATCTTCTTCTTCTTCTTCTCTTCTTCCCTTTATAATGGGTGAGGTCCAATGGCACCAAGCTTCTGCCCTGTTTTGACCAAAATTACTCCTCCACTCCCTCTGTCCTCAGCCAACGTTCTCTTCTCTCCAACCACCGACTGGTCTCTCCAACCACCGACTTCACCACCTTACTGATATCCCTCTTCACACAATCCTCCCATTTCATCCGTGATCTACCTCTTTTCCTCCTACCGCCAGACACTTGGGAGACGCCGGATACCTACCGTCAATGATTGATGATGAAGTAACATCAAGACTGGGTAAATCATGTGTGTCCTTTGGAAGATTGACACATCACCTTTGGCATGAACATGGCATTCGCCTGGACACCAAGATCGGTGTCTATCGTGTCGTTGTCTTATCGACACTCCTGTACGGTTGCGAATCTTGGGCACCCGATCATCGCCATATTATATGCCTTGACCAATTGCATATGTGATTCCTTCGCAAGATTCTTGACATCACCTGGCAAGACAGAAAACCTAACACCTCAATCCTAAGCCATTGCTGTATCCGAGGAATTGAGTATTCCCTGATGCAATCCCAGGTTCGCTGGTCAAGACACCTCACACGCTTGGAAGACCACAGCATCCCAAGAGCGCTTTTCAATGGACAACTTAAATTTGGTAAATGGTCATGTGGTGGACAAAGAAAGAGCTATAAGGACATCCTTAGGTCTACACTCTACACTCAAGTCTTGTGCCATCCCAGTTGTCACCTGGGAGCATCAGGCCACAAACAGGTCAGCTTGGCGTAACATTTGCCGCAAAGGCCTGGACCATTTTGAATGTGGAAGACTTGCTGTCGAGAGACTGCGGAGGCAAGAAAGGAAAACTTGCCAACGTCCATCTCCGCAAGGACCAGTCCATACCTGTGATGTTTGTTGTAGATGCTGTGGGTCCTGCATTGGACTATACAACCACCGCACAACACACAATGCTAGGTGAGCACACCAACGAAGGGAAGAGATTCGTCGAAATTGACGACTCACACCATCAGTGTAATCCATTTTCAAGTGCAATCAAACCAAAGACCTGAGATAAAGTTGCATAGATAACACCCACATCATCAATATCATGCCAAATACTGGACCCTTTCCATGCCTAAGGTGACAGTCGCAAAGCAATATTTGGACAGAGCACCAATCAGCTCAGCGATGATGACGAGGTGTCGCTGAGACAACTGTCTCCTCGGCGTTTTGATGGTTTGCACGGTAGTGCCTGGGCAATCGTCATCAGTATTCAGTAATTGGTTGATGTTTTTGATGCACCTACCAAGTACCAACTTGGACCTCATCATTGTCCCCTTGACCAGTGTCAAGACCTCATCATCAGGCAGCTTGACAATCTCAGGCATATGCTCCACCAAGAAAGCAATGAGGGTGAATCCCACACCTGTGCACACGCAGTCTGCTATGGCTCCCTACGATCTCGAGCCCCATGGGGCTCAGGTTCCTCATCTCTATGATATGAACTTGCAGTGCCAGGGTTTACTAACACACTCATTTTTTGTTTTTGCACATAAGAGAAAGAACCAAGATGAAAGGGCTTGCTCTTGCTACCCCACATGGCCAGCCAAGCCAAAGATAACTTAATGCTGCCCCAATCTCCCGCTTCATGCGCAGGTCTGACTGTCGTGGCAAGAAGGCGGTGTTCTTGGGTATATCACTCATTCCCAAACGACAGACTCGCTGATCAACAAGGAGAAAAAGACATAAAATGTCATAGCCCCCGTGGTTTTAGTAATTTTGCTGTATGCAGTTAAAGGCTGTCAGTCAGCCATCTTTGGTCAGATTACAAAACAAAATTTTCTGCATATCTGATACTCATGCATTGGTTTTGTGCCAAGTTTGAAAAAGATTAGTAAATGCATGTACGAGAGATAGTTGAGGGTGTGGTCAATATCGGGTTTTCTTTTTACAACTAAAATGGCTGTCAGTCGACCAGTCGGCCATATTTGATCAGATCTCAAAAGAAAATGACGCACATATGTAATCTATCATTCATTAATTAATCTGTGTACCAAGTTTGAGCAAGATCGGTAAATGCATGTCCCAGAAAATGTTGAGGATGTGTTCAAAACTGGGCTTTTTACAACTAAAATGGCCGCCAGTCTAGCAGTCGGCTATCTTTGATCAGATCACAAAATAACATGAGGAGCACGTGCATGCCGTCACGTACTGTGTTTGTGCCAAGTTTCAACAAAATCAGACGATGCATGTCTGAGAAAAGGTTGAGGACGTGTTCAACATCGGGGTTTTTTACAACTAAAATGGCCGCCAGTCTAGCAGTCGGCCATCTTTGATCAGATCATAAAATAACGCGAGGAGCACGTGCATTCCGTCATGTACTGTGGTTGTGCCGAGTTTCAACAAAATCGGACGATGCATGTCCGAGAAAAGGTTGAGGACGTGTTCAACATTGGGTTTTTTACAACTAAAATGGCCGCCAGTCTAGAAGTCGGGCATCTTTGATCAGATCATAAAATAACGCGAGGAGCACGTGCATGCCGTCATGTACTGTGTTTGTGCCAAGTTTCAACAAAATCAGACGATGCATGTCTGAGAAAAGGTTGAGGACGTGTTCAACATCGAATTTTTTTTACAACTAAAATGGCCGTCAGTCTAGCAGTCGGCCATCTTTGATCAGATCACAAAATAACGCGAGGAGCACGTGCATGCCGTCGTGTACTGTGGTTGTGCCAAGTTTCAACAAAATCGACGATGCATGTCTGAGAAAATGTTGAGGACATGTTCAACATCGAGTTTTTTACAACTAAAATGGCCGCCAGTCTAGCATTCGGCCATCTTTGATCAGATCACAAAATAACGTGAGGAGCACGTGCATGCCGTCATGTACTGTGTTTGTGCCAAGTTTCAACAAAATCGACGATGCATGTCTGAGAAAATGTTGAGGATGTGTTCAATACTGGGCTTTTTACAACTTAAATGGCTGCCAGTCTAGCAGTCGGCCATCTTTGATCAGATCACAAAATAACGTGAGGAGCACGTGCATCCGTCATGTTCTGTGTTTGTGCCAAGTTTCAACAAAATCAGACGATGCATGTCTGAGAAAAGGTTGAGGACGTGTTCAACATCGGGTTTTTTACAACTAAAATGGCCGCCAGTCTAGAAGTCGGCCATCTTTGATCAGATCACAAAATAACGTGAGGAGCACGTGCATGCCGTCATGTTCTGTGTTTGTGCCAAGTTTCAACAAAATCAGACGATGCATGTCGGAGAAAAGGTTGAGGACGTGTTCAGCATCGGATTTTTTACAACTAAAATGGCCGCCAGTCTAGAAGTCGGCCATCTTTGATCAGATCACGAAATAACGTGAGGAGCACGTGCATGCCGTCATGTACTGTGTTTGTGCCAAGTTTCAACAAAATCAGACGATGCATGTCTGAGAAAAGGTTGAGGACGTGTTCAACATGGGTTTTTTTACAACTAAAATGGCCGCCAGTCTGGCAGTCGGCCATCTTTGATCAGATCACGAAATAACGTGAGGAGCACGTGCATGCCGTCATGTACTGTGTTTGTGCCAAGTTTCAACAAAATCAGACGATGCATGTCTGAGAAAAGGTTGAGGACGTGTTCAACATGGGTTTTTTTTACACCTAAAATGGCCGCCAGTCTGGCAGTCGGCCATCTTTGATCAGATCACGAAATAACGTGAGGAGCACGTGCATGCCGTCATGTACTGTGTTTGTGCAAAGTTTCAACAAAATCAGACGATGCATGTCTGAGAAAAGGTTGAGGACCTGTTCAACATCGGGTTTTTTTACAACTAAAATGGCCGCCAGTCTAGCAGTCGGCCGTCTTTGATGGCATCGTGAAACAAAATGATGTTCATATGTATACCATCATGTGTTGTCTTTTTGCCAAGTATGAACAATATCGGTCCATACATATCTGAGATATGGTTGTGGACGGATGGACGAGACCCAATCCATAAGCCCCCGTTTCAGGCTAAGTCCAACGGGGACCTATAATGGGCACCAAAAAATGCAAAAGACACCCAATTTTTTTTTTACTCTCCTGTTATCATTGTATTAAAAAGCATTAGATGATTTTCAATAAAAGTTCAACTTCCATACTTTATTTCTCGGCGAACCAAACGTGTTCTGTTGAAAGCTGTAGACATAGACCCGACCCTCATCCCCATGAATGTGGTACAGCGGTGCAGACACGAGCAACAGGTCACTGTTGCCATCTCCTTCGAGATCCACAACGCACAACTCTGCTCCAAAGTATGAACCAAACTGTGGGTGACAACAGAGGATCAACCTGTGAATTACCTGATTCTCAAATCTTCATAATGGTACAATATATATATATGTATGTGTGTGTGTGTGTGTGTGTGTGTGTGTGCGTGCGTGTGCGCTAATTGCATTTTTTCGCATTTGACCATTTGACCTTGCCACAGAGCCCCAGGGGGTGGGGCCAACATGATAATGATATCACACCTTGCCATGTGGTGATCATAACTACAAGTTTGGTGAATTTCTGCACAACTGTTTAAGAGGAGATAGTGTGACGGACGGACAGACAGACGGGGCAGATTACAATATCCACTCAATTTTTGTGGCACAGCCTGTCGGGGAATGACGCCTAGAACAGCGTTTGCCTGTCCGTATGTATGTATGTCCCTTCCGCCGACATTTTGCGGGTCTATTTCCTTTAAAGCTTGTTTTCTCTGTAATCGTTGGTCTGATTGACACGATATTTTCACCATAGGAGTGCCTCCTCCTGTAGAATTTTCAAGTGATAATTATGACGTCATAGGTCATGTGGTACCGGCGCCATCTTGGAAAAAACGAAAAACTTTGCACCTCTATATCTCCGAAAGCGCTGCATAGAAAAATTTGAGACATTGATCATTGTAAAGAACTCTCCATGGGGAATAATATATGTTAATGATGATGTCATAGGTGCCTTCATTAATATGACGGCATAACTCGAAGAGGAGAACACTTGATCCGATCTGTATGAAATTTGTTGAGTGTGATTTCGGGATAAATCGGTTGAGAAAAAAAAATTAATGACATCATCAGTCACGTGTTTCAAAAGCCATATTTTTACGGCGTAGCCCGTAAGGTAATACCATCTGCAAAAGTGTTTGTCTGTCCGGTGTATGTATGTACACTACTGGTCAAAAGTTTTAGAACACCTCAATTTTTCCAGTTTTTATTGAAATTTACGCAGTTTAATGGCTCAATGTACTCTGAAATTAAGCATAGAACAAATAAACAATTGGAGATAAAAAAGAAATCATTGAATCATTTTGTTTAACAAAATGGAATTTAAAATTTTTGACTCAGCAAAGTAGCCACCTTTTGCAGATATAACCGCCGAACACACTCGTGGCATTCTTTCTACAATGGAAATCAAATATTGTTCGGGAAGTTCTTCCCAACACTGTTGCAGAAGTTCCCACAAATGTGTTGCACTTGTAGATTGCTTTGCTTTCACCCTTCTGTCCAGTTCATCCGAAACCAGCTCTATGGGGTTTAAGTCTGGAGACTGTGCTGGCCTTTCCACGATTTGAAGCCTACCGTCTTGTTCTTTTCCTCGAAGGTAGTTTTGACATAGCTTGGAGGTGTATTTAGGGTCATTCTGTTGCTGTAGGATGAACCCCTGACCAACGAGGCGTATACCAGGGGGTATTGCATGGCGTTGCAAAATGCTGTGGTAGCCCTTTTGATTCAGGGTGCCAGTCACTCTGTGCAAGTTGCCGACTCTGGATTCAGCAAAAGAGCCCCAAACCGTCGCGCTTCCTCCTCCATGTTTGACAGTTGGTGTCACACACTGAGGAACCATCCTTTCACCGACTCGACGGCGTACAAAAACCCTGCGTGATGAACCAAAGATTTCAAATTTTGATTCATCGGTCCATAAGACCTTCTTCCAGTCTTCAGTAGTCCACTGGCGGTGCTTCATGGCCCAGGCAAGCCTCTTTTTCTTATTTTGCAATCTTAGCAATGGCTTTCTTACTGCCGCTCGACCTGTCAAACCTACAGCTTGAAGTCTTCTCTTCACAGTTGAAACTGAGACTTGCTTACTTCGACCAGTGTTAAGCTGTGCTTGAAGCTGTTGTCCTGTGAGCCGCCTATCACGCAAGCTGTTGACTCTCAGAAACTTGTCTTCTGATGCTGTTGTGGCTTTGGGTCTGTCAGACCTCTTCCTGTCAGAGTTTCCTCCAGTTTCCAAGTGCCTTTTGATGGTGTAGGAAACTGTACTCACTGACACCTTGGCTTTCTTTGCAATTTCTCGAAAGGAAAGACCTACACTTTTAAGGGTTATAATGGTATATATATATGGTATATATATATACCTTTGTACCATTTCAGGTTATTCACTGAATTTGAATTGCTTACATTTCAATAAAAACTGGAAAAATTGAGGTGTTCTAAAACTTTTGACCGGTAGTGTATGTCCCTCACGAACGTCCACCAATCAGAGCTGAGGATCTGGTCACATGACAGGGGCACAGCAGATCCTCCATTCAGTAGATCCAAGCCGGCCACACCATTGTTAGACTATCGGTCTTGTATTTTTGTTTGTTTTCAAAAAGCGTGGGGATAAACGTAATGCATGAACGCTTCACTAACACCTTCAATGCTTTATCTTCTCACCTGTTCGCCATTTAATTCACCATGTACTGTAATATCCCCACACCGGTCCATCTCAAAGATAAGTACTTGGCCGATGTAGTTACTCCGCGGAGCGCCAGCCAGGTAGAATGTGCGACCACCCAGCACAAACGCTCCCACCGAATAACCTGTATGTGGCAAAAAAAAGAAAAGATATCAATAGAAATAGCCAAAGAAATATCCACACACGAGATTAGGGAACAATTGAATAATGACACAGTTTCTAACATTGCTCCAGCAAGTCAAAAACTTTTGAAACTCTTTCACTATTTTGCTTCTTCCAATTTGTATGTGCTGCCAAGATCAGATTGCAATCCCGATAACTTTAGATGTTTTTTCCTCCACTGTTTAGATGTTTAGATGCCTGTTTAGATGTTTCCTTTAGATGTTTTACGGAATCTTGATTTTGGCAGTTTCGCCAGAAGAGGGTTGCTGGCAGATCTTGTGCGACCTGTAGGAGTATTTGGGGGACAGAGCACCGACAGGGTTGGGGGGGCTAGGCCAGAGACGAGTCGGTAGAAGACAGAAAGGCCACCATCCTGCCTGCGGTGAGTGAGTGAAAGGCCCTCAGAGTTAGCTTCATCGCGGGAGAATAAATTGATCGAATTCGGTCGAATAAATTGATAAATTGAGCTCGAACACTCCACCCCTTGAACAACCTGCACTCTTCCAACCCCTCTCCCATTATCGCACCACCCTCTTACCCCAAGAAGATGAGGCATGTGGTATTATCAGAGAGCTTATGGATTACATTACTCTATGAGGTGGAATATGACAGGCATGTATCTTACTATAATTCAACAAATGTCCGTCCCACTGTCTGTCCGTCCATCCGTCCGTTCCCAGGTACCGCAAAAACGGCTGCACCGATCGCAACGAAATTTTGGGTGGTTAATCCTGGGACCCCTTGGAGTAAAATAGGCTTTATTGTTTTTCCAATTTCAGCTTTGGTCTCCAGCATTTTCAGGTTTGGACTCCCGCCTAATGTTATTGTCCCGGGTACCGCAAAAACGGCTGCACCGATCGCAACGATACACCTCCATGCCCGTGGGATTCCCACGGGTGACCCACTAGTACATGTAATACAACATTAAATAGTAGCATGTGCTCATTAATATTATATTACAAGTACCATCTATTTATTATTCTCATTATGTAAAGTGGTGGAAATATGAACCTCTCTTTCAACAGTCTGAAATATGTGTGGCCACCACTATCCACCCTCCTTTCTTCGATCTCCTTAATTTAATGTGATTTTCATGACTAGGAGGTAAAGGAACTTAAATGCAGGAGGAGGCAACTAAGGCCTATCCAGTCTGCGCAATGGTTGTGTCAGGGAATAAATATTCATATTGACAATATTGCTAGAATATATCTAAATGTAATCTTGTTTAAAGTGGAATATGTTTTACTTTACAAAGTAAAAGGAATATGTTTTACTTTACGAATGAGCAAAGAGCATAGAACTAGAGTTAACAGGTGGTCGGGAGAGTTAATTTCAGACAAAATGTGTAACGCTCTTGGACCGCCATCTGTTTATCAAAATAGCCTATGGTCAGTTCACTGCACACAGGCTGCAAATTCTCCCTGAGCAGGTCAGAGCATTTGACCTCTTGAACAGAAATAAGTACTAGCTGGCCAAGCGAGAGCCAAATAAGGTTTTGGATAAGGGAACCAGAGACACCCTGCATGCTCCGCAACATCAAAGGAGTTTGGGGCTTTAAAAACCAAGAGAAAGTTGCGATTGGAAGGAGAGAGAACGGGGAGAGTGACGGAGAAGCAGTGGACTGGGGGAGTGACTGAACAACTTGAAGACCAGTTGACCTGATCAACCAACTGGAGACTGGTCAACAACTGAACGAGGTTCAACAAAAGACCTACAGAAGGAGCTACAGCCACGACCGACAGAACAACGTCATTAATATCTAATTCGTACATTTAGTGAAATACAGCAAAACTCTCAAAAGTGAATAAAACATTGATTTTGCTATAACGAGTTTCTGGAAGTTTCTGAAGTAGAAAAGCAGTTAATTTATTATTCTACAGTTGCCCACTTAGGTGTTTGCCCATGCTCTATACCCAACTTCTTTATTTTCTCTCTCCTATTTATTAGTCCCCTACCGGTGCACGCCGTCCCTCCGTCCGTCAGTCCGTCAGTCCGTCAGTCCGTCAGTCCGTCAGTCCCTCAGTCCGTCAGTCCGTCACGCAAAGAACAGTTTTCCGGACTTTTTTTCTAAACTCTTAACGCTAATGATTTCAAACTTGGTACATGGTTTCTTCATGATAAGTTACAGATCAAGTTCGAACTTCACGACGTTTCGATAATTTTTGACAAAGTTATGGTACTTTGAACTTTGGGAATTCTGATAATTATGATGATCCTTAACTCAGTGCCATTTTAAGTTTTAATTTCCTTTAAAAAAGGTTTTCTCTGCAATAATAGGACCGATTGAGATCAAATTTTCACCGTAGGAGGGACTCGGTCTGTATAATATTTTAATGGTAATTATGACGTCACAGGTCACGTGGTTCGGCCGCCATATTGTTTTTCGTGAAAACACAAACACCCCTTTTTCTCTGCAACGGCTGAACAGATCGAGGCCAAACTTTGCTGGCAGAATCGCATACCCATGACGAACAAAAAGTCAGCGAGCATGACGTCATGCATCACATGGTTTCAGAGTTATGACGTTTTTAAGCATACATCTTTAAAACCGAGCTCCTCCCTCATTTTTGATCCAATCGAGGGGAAACTTCACAGATCTGTTCAGCATGTCAGTCTACTAAAACGTCCTTTTGGAATTTGCGAGCGGGCACGTGGTTTGGCCCATATCGTTAATTAAACGAAAAAAAAAGGGGGAAAAAGGATATTTCTTGTTTATTCTAGAGTTCTCGTCAAGCCGCACCGCGTGCCCTCAGCCTCGTCTCGCGAACGTCAAACGCGACACAGCGCGCGCTTCCCGGAGGGGCGGAGCCTAGCATCGATCATTGATCGTGAACCGGAAAATATAATAAATTACTGACATTTAGCGACTCGAAAGGTTCTTTATCAACAACTTATTTTCTCGTGCTTCTGCTGACCTGTCTGCAAGGTGTATAAATCGAAGTCCCGAGTGCGAATCACAGGTGAGCCCGTCCTGAGGTAATTAGCGATTGGGAACGATTCAGAACCTGTTGATAAATAACCCTTTGGTAATTTCCCCAACAGTTTACCGGACGACAGACTGCCGGTAGGGGACATGTATTGCAGCGCAATACTCAGAATGCTTGTTTAATTTGGCTTTTCTCTCCTTTTCCTTATCCACTCACCTCCACCCATGGATAGACCGATCCGACGGAGGGTTCAATGGACGGGCGCCCTCTATAGACGCCGCCATAGCTGGGGGGCGGCCGCTTCATTCGGCTTGTAGTCCATGGGCTGGACCCCAGATTATAGCCAATCGGTACCAACCAGAGGTACCAGATAAATATATACTTTTACTAAAGCTTATTATCTGTCTTTCTCAAGTAACTTTGCTGGACGACTATCGCTTGTAGCTTTTTTAGGCAAATTGCTGTCAAACAGACATACTGTCAATCAAGATTTGAAAGCAACGGCTTGGAGATGTGCACTTGATAACACACTCTAATATCTCAATTAGGACACAAAACATAACTTTACAAGTCACAAATTCATGTATTTATTACACAATTAAGCATCATAAATCCATGTAAACAAGAAAATCCACAGTTTCACATGTCAAACAGAAAGCTGACTTGTAAACATCGTACCTGTACATGTGCATGATCATCTACATTAAAAATCTTAATTTGTTTGAGTGGCCAAGTTACACTTGTCAATGTATGTTCATAAGGCATTCAAATATACTTGTACAGTGTGTCGGTTTGATGTTTAGTCAACATCCTCATCATCATCAAGAACTTCAGCATCACTGGTATTCTGGTCTGCATCATCTTCATCAGCATCCATCATGTTGGTACAGTCTTGAAGTTTGCACTCAATTGTGCACTTTAGTCTATTAGACAGACACTGGCAGTTTGGGAGCTGACAAACACGCCGGCATGTGCAGGATATGAAGTCCATGATGACCTGAGGTGCAGGAGAGCTAGTCATCCGCAGAACATCAAGTGTGCCATCCTCTCTTGCAGTCATCCTTGGTTGTCCTGGGGATCTGGTACATCTGGATCTGCTACCAGGCTTCGTTGCCATATGGCACTTTGATAGTTGGCTCTCAAGGCATGTTGGTGAAGGCAGGCATCACAGGGTGGTGTTTTTTTATGTTTTTATGCTTAGCAGTTTTGACTTCTGCCATTTGTGCCTCCTCAGGCTGAAGTGGTGTGATTGTTGGAGGACTTCTTCTGTCGCCACAGTTGTAATTGGGTGACACAAAGGGTTTAGGAGGAATAGAGCGTCTTCTGTCCTTCTGCATTCCTCCTCTGTTTGTGGGGAGCTGGGCTGTTACTACTTGTGGTTGTACAACAATCACATTAACTCGATGTGATGTCCCTCCTCCACTGAGGGGTTCCTCCTGCCTGTCGATGTTGTCGGATGCTAACACAGTCGGAACCCCAGGATAGATATTTGATGGCAGCACAATATCATTTTCTGGTTGTGTTTGCAATTTCTGCAGACACAAAGCTGTGTCTGTTTCCAACAATGTAGAATATGATATCCCATGACCGAGACGGTTCAGAATCTTTATGATCTCGACATTACCAG
This sequence comes from Myxine glutinosa, assembly GCF_964187855.1. NCBI lineage: Eukaryota > Metazoa > Chordata > Myxini > Myxiniformes > Myxinidae > Myxine > Myxine glutinosa. The sequence continues at coordinate 70,487,255 of NC_136274.1, read as the reverse complement.
TCAGTGATTTTACTGTCCAAGGCAATAATATGTGCTTTGATGTCTTTACTTTGCCTGAAGTTGTTCCATATATGAGATCTTGAGCGAATGACCACACCGATCTCTGAACACGAGTTGTGCTACTTGAGCTCTTTGTTTCACCAGTTAACAATGTTGTTAGAAACACTTTGAGTGATGATGGGATGTCCACATATTTGTCCTCGAGTTCATTTGGGCAAGGTGGCCAAGGCTGTTCATTTTTGGCTTCCTTTATTTCATTCCGCAAATGTAAAGCTGCTTTGGAGAGCGAAGCCTCCATATCCTGATCATGCTTCGAGTACATGTCAAGTTCTCCTTCATGATCATATGTTCTTCTGCTAATTATTTTTGGAAGGGGCTCGGAAGGGGGCTCGGAAGGGGGCTCCGAAGGGGGCTCGGCGTGGCGTAGCATAGGGTACGCGGTTGCCAACAAAATAGGTTTGGTGCAGGTGGAAGTGGAAACCGGGTACCCCCAGGTGCCTTCAGGTGCCAGGTGTCCACGACCGCTCTACACGTATAGAGAAACACGAGAACGATTATCACGGACACTTTTCATGTACGATCGCGATGATAGTTGTGCTGGCGCAGACAGCTGGAGTTAAGTTTGGATCGGGACGCCCCCCAGTAATGGCGGACGCAAGAGCGCCGCCTATCGGCGAGGGGGCCCGATCGTCCTTATCCGATCGGTCTATAAGTACTAGCATGATTCCACAATTGTAAAATCCACTGAGGCCATTGTGTTCTGAGATGCCGATTCATGCTTAATTAACCCAGCAGACCCGGAGACCTTCTTGTCTCGTACCCGCTGGGCGGCATGACGGTTGTTGAAGATGCACGGCTGTCTTTCTATAATTCACCAAATGTCTGTCTGTCTGTCTGTCTGTTCCCAGGTACCGCAAAAACGATGGAACCGATCGCAACGAAATTTTGGGTGGGCAATCCTGGGACCCCCTGGAGTAGAATAGGCTTTTATTTTAAAAAAAATTGTATATATTGTTTTTCCAATTTTTTTTGCAATTTTTCCAATTTTCCAATTTTCCCGTTTTTCCAAACACGATGGAATAATATTTACTGATATGAACAGTGATGTGGCTTTTATTGAAATTCTACAAACACTGTTTAGATTTTTATGATTTGTGTGTGATATGATTCAACGGATGTTTATATAAATTGTTTAAAATTTAAAAAGCCTTGAATTTCTGATATTTTGCCTTTTCATTTGGGCCTCCCAATTGAAGCCCCGCCCATAGGGCAGGTACCGTTGCTAGTAGCAATAATATACAATTACATTTTTTCATCTTGTCAATAGATGGAGAATAAAATTCACAATTTTTCTTAAATGTTACGCAAGTTCACCCCACACTAACCAAAATAGCTTTCAGAATCTATCATCAGACTTTCTGACTTGTTTCCATACGACAACTTCTGGAAGCTGGTGGTCCAGTCGTTGTTTTTGTTGATCGTCACTGCTCCAGCCCAGGTGTATGCTCCGGGACCCCCAAACAGCCTGAAGTTCTGTCAAAAAACGAAAAAAGGCAGATTGCATTTCGTGTTTACAGCAACTTGATAACAACTTGGTGAGATTGCTATTCCGATGTAAACACATCAGCTCATATGAATCTGGGATCCTGTGTTCAAATCCAAAATACTGTGTTGATTTGCCAATTATTGTCTACTCGTATCCTTGTTCGACGTCTAAAACTTGTACAAACTCCTCTTTTGGGTAGATAAACTGAAAGAGAAAAACATGATCATATTCTTGGAAACACATGGAGAAAGTCAAATAGTAAATGTTCAATAACAGGAGAAAGTAGAAAGCATCTGAAAATGTAAAACCCATCCATATCCGTTTGTATTCAGAAATCTTCTTCCTCTTCTTCTCCTTCCGTATGCTCAAAGTAACGAAAAACGTTTTTAAAAAAACCCCCACACACACAAAATGAAAATTGATGATTTTATGCAGCCTTGACCTTTGAGCTTTAGATCAAAAAAAATAAAATCAGCTTCTAGATTTTGATTGGTGAAACAATTCTGTGACCCAATATGCAAATTCTTAACATTTCAGGTCAATCGGGTGAAAATTGGTGATTTTACACAACCTTGACCTTTTACCGTTTAATCTAAAAAAAACAATCAGCTTGTAGCTTTTGATTGGTGAACAAATTCAGTGACCCAATATGCAGATTCTTAAAATTTCAGGTCAATTGTATGAAAATTGATGATTTTTATGTGACAATGACCTCTGACCTTTTGACCAAATTATTAATTGGTCTTCTCCATATTCTCATCATAAAGCTTTGGTGAAAATTTGATGACAAAACTCAAATGGTAAATTGAAATCTCAGATCAATTTGATGAAAATTGATTTTATGTGACGCTGACTTTTAACCTTTTGACAAAATTATTAATTTGCCTTCTCCATATTATCATCATAAAGCTTTGGTGAAAATTTGATGACAAAACTCAAATGGTAAAAAGTTACGGCCCGGACAGACAAACACACAGACAGACAGAGACACAGAAGTGATGACCAAACCCCGTCTCCTGCTGTGCAAGGGACGGGCTAACTAATTCCAAAAGAGCTGACATATAGTGATCTATTTCTTTGTAAAGCCTTGCTTCGTCAGTTCTATTATCCTTGACTCTAAAGTGCATTATTAGTACTATAGAGTGTACTCTGAAGTCTGAACTAATGGGCTTTTACAAAACTACACAGCCTGACCTCAAAATAAGTGAAGTTATCAAGTTCATCTATCTATAATTCCATTAATCTCTGTGTGTATGTGTGTTTGTATGTGTGTATGTGTGTATGTTTGTCTGTGACCGCTGTTTCTCGACAACTACCGGTCCGATATACTTGAAACTTGCCAGGTATATTGCTGGGGACCCGAGGATGTGCCTTTTCAAGGTTTGAAATTAATCGGACAAGTAGTTACCGAGCTATGGCGATTTCTTTACCAAACACCGCAAGCCGTTCGCTTTGGACCAAACCATTTCATGTAAATAGAGGGGGGGGGGGGTTCTGTGGTCGTTGCGAATGGACCAAACCATTCATGTAAATATAGGGGGGGGGTTCTGTGGTCGTTACTGCCACGTGGTTTCAAAGTTTTTTTTTGTTGTTGTTGTTTGCACGCATGTTTTTTTGCACCCACGTACGGGCACGCCCTAGGATGTTTACACACACACACCCCTACACAAATTTTTTTTTTTTTTTTTTTTTTGGCAAGGAACGGGCACCCACGTACGGGCACGTCCTAGCTTATATATAGTACGGGCATGCCCTAGTAATAATAAATGTGAGATGAAATCCCAAGCTATTGTCACAAGTGAAGTAAACTTGCTTGGAAATGTATAGGTGAGGGTGTTTGTCCTTTTAAAGAGTTTTTCGAGTAATGATGCATTCAGTGCAAAAAGAGTAGGATTTGAGCAGTTAATGAGTGCAAAGTAGATGAAAACTGAGCAGATGTAGAACACCGTGTGAACGCTCGTACAGGTTTGTTTGTGTAGATGAAGCATAAAGGACCGGCCGACTCACCTTTCCTAGGTAAGCACTGAAACCGCTGCTCATCATTTCCAAGTGGAAATTGCTTGAGTTTGTGCTGGAGTCTGCACAACGCGGAGACAAATGCATACATGTACATGCGTGTCAAGTGTTCGTGGAAGAGCAAAGGATTAGAGATAGAGAAGAAAAAAAACAAAAACGGTCGTGGCTTTGTGGGTGCTTATCAGCTGCTAATTTCCCCCTATTGGTGATTGAGCCCATGGATTTTGCACCCTTATGTAAAAAAAAAATTGGATATTTTCATCATCAGCCAATGTAGTACAATGCCGGCCTCTAGGTGGTGTCTGATTTTCATCAGCCGATGTAGTACAATGCCTGACCTCTAGGTGGTGTCTCATTTTCATCATCATCAGTCAATGTAGTACAATGCCTGGCCTCTAGGTGGTCTGATTTTCATCAGCCAATGTAGTACAATGCCTGGCCTCTAGGTGGTTTGATTTTCATCATCAGTCGATGTAATACAATGCCCCGCCTCTAGGTGGTTTGATTTTCATCATCAGTCAATGTAGTACAATGCCTGGCCTCTAGGCGGTGTCTGATTTTCATCATCAGTCGATGTAGTACAATGCCTGACCTCTAGGTGGTGTCTCATTTTCATCATCAGTCAATGTAGTACAATGCCCGGCTTCTAGGTGGTTTGATTTTCATCATCAGTCGATGTAGTACAATGCCTGGCCACTAGGTGGTGTCTGATTTTAATCATCAGTCAATGTAGTACAATGCCCGGCCTCTAGGTGGTGTCTGATTTTCATCATCAGCCGATGTAGTACAATGCCCCGCCTCTAGGTGGTGTCTGATTTTAATCATCAGTCAATGTAGTACAATGCCCGGCCTCTAGGTGGTGTCTGATTTTCATCATCAGCCGATGTAGTACAATGCCCCGCCTCTAGGTGGTGTCTGATTTTAATCATCAGTCAATGTAGTACAATGCCTGGCCTCTAGGTGGTGTCTGATTTTCATCATCAGTAGATGTAGTACAATGCCCCGCCTCTAGGTGGTTTGATTTTCATCATCAGTCAATGTAGTACAATGCCTGGCCTCTAGGTGGTGTCTGATTTTCATCAACAGTCAATGTAGTACAATGCCTGGCCTCTAGGTGGTGTCTGATTTTCATCATCAGCTGATGTAGTACAATGCCTGGCCTCTAGGTGGTGTCTGATTTTCATCATCAGTAGATGTAGTATAATGCCCCGCCTCTAGGTGGTTTGATTTTCATCATCAGTCAATGTAGTACAATGCCTGGCCTCTAGGTGGTGTCTGATTTTCATCATCAGTCGATGTAGTACAATGCCTGACCTCTAGGTGGTGTCTCATTTTCATCATCATCAGTCAATGTAGTACAATGCCCGGCTTCGAGGTGGTTTGATTTTCATCATCAGTCGATGTAGTACAACGCCTGGCCACTAGGTGGTGTCTGATTTTCATCATCAGTCAATGTAGTACAATGCCCAGCCTCTAGGCGGTGTCTGATTTTCATCATCAGCCGATGTAGTACAATGCCCCGCCTCTAGGTGGTGTCTGATTTTAATCATCAGTCAATGTAGTACAATGCCTGGCCTCTAGGTGGTGTCTGATTTTCATCATCAGTAGATGTACAATGCCCCACCTCTAGGTGGTTTGATTTTCATCATCAGTCAATGTAGTACAATGCCTGGCCTCTAGGTGGTGTCTGATTTTCATCAACAGTCAATGTAGTACAATGCCTGGCCTCTAGGTGGTGTCTGATTTTCATCATCAGCCGATGTAGTACAATGCCTGGCCTCTAGGTGGTGTCTGATTTTCATCATAAGCCGATGTAGTACAATGCCTGGCCTCCAGGTGGTTTGATTTTAATCATCAGTCGATGTAGTACAATGCCCCACCTCTAGGTGGTTTGATTTTCATCATCAGTCACTGTAGTATAATGCCCCGCCTGTAGGTGGTTTGATTTTCATCATCAGTCACTGTAATACAATGCCCCACCTCTAGGTGGTTTGATTTTCATCATCTGTCGATGTAGTACAATGCCCCGTCTCTAGGTGGTGTCTCATTGTCATCATCAGCTGATATAGTGCAATGCCCCACCTCTAGGTGGTTTGATTTTAATCATCAGCTGATGTAGTACAATGCCCCACCTCTAGGTGGTTTGATTTTCATCATCAGTCACTGTAGTACAATGCCCCACCTCTAGGTGGTTTGATTTTCATCATCAGTCACTGTAGTACAATGCCCCACCTCTAGTTGATGTCTGATTGTCATAATCAGTCTATGTAATACAATGCCCGGTCTCTCGGTGGTGTCTGATTGTCATCATCAGCTGATGTAGTACAATGCCTGGCCTCCAGGTGGTGTCTGATTGTCATCATCAGTCTATGTAATACAATGCCTGGTCTCCAGGTGGTGTCTGATTGTCATAATCAGTCTATGTAATGCAATGCCCGGTTTCTAGGTGGTGTCTGATTGTCATAATCAGTCTATGTAATACAATGCCCGGTCTCCAGGTGGTGTCTGATTGTCATAATCAGTCTATGTAATGCAATGCCTGGTCTCCAGGTGGTGTCTGATTGTCATAATCAGTCTATGTAATACAATGCCCGGTCTCCAGGTGGTGTCTGATTGTCATAATCAGTCTATGTAATACAATGCCCGGTCTCCAGGTGGTGTCTGATTGTCATAATCAGTCTATGTAATACAATGCCCGGTCTCCAGTTGGTGTCTGATTGTCATAATCAGTCGATGTAGTACAATGCCACGCCTCCAGGTGGTGTCTGATTGTCATAATCAGTCTATGTAATACAATGCCCGGTTTCTAGGTGGTGTCTGATTGTCATAATCAGTCTATGTAATACAATGCCCGGCCTCTAGGTGGTGTCTGATTGTCATAATCAGTCGATGTAGTACAATGCCTGGCCTCTAGGTGGTGTCTGATTGTCATAATCAGTCTATGTAATACAATGCCCGGTTTCTAGGTGGTGTCTGATTGTCATAATCAGTCTATGTAGTACAATGCCCGGCCTCCAGGTGGTGTCTGATTGTCATAATCAGTCTATGTAATACAATGCCTGGTCTCCAGGTGGTGTCTGATTGTCATAATCAGTCTATGTAGTACAATGCCACGCCTCCAGGTGGTGTCTGATTGTCATAATCAGTCTATGTAATGCAATGCCCGGTTTCTAGGTGGTGTCTGATTGTCATAATCAGTCTATGTAATACAATGCCCGGTCTCCAGGTGGTGTCTGATTGTCATAATCAGTCTATGTAATGCAATGCCTGGTCTCCAGGTGGTGTCTGATTGTCATAATCAGTCTATGTAATACAATGCCCGGTCTCCAGGTGGTGTCTGATTGTCATAATCAGTCTATGTAATGCAATGCCTGGTCTCCAGGTGGTGTCTGATTGTCATAATCAGTCTATGTAATACAATGCCCGGTCTCCAGGTGGTGGCTGATTGTCATAATCAGTCTATGTAGTACAATGCCACGCCTCCAGGTGGTGTCTGATTGTCATAATCAGTCTATGTAATACAATGCCCGGTCTCCAGGTGGTGTCTGATTGTCATAATCAGTCGATGTAGTACAATGCCCGGTCTCTAGGTGGTGTCTGATTGTCATAATCAGTCGATGTAGTAAAATGCCACGCCTCCAGGTGGTGTCTGATTGTCATAATCAGTCTATGTAATACAATGCCCGGTCTCCAGGTGGTGTCTGATTGTCATAATCAGTCGATGTAGTACAATGCCCGGTCTCTAGGTGGTGTCTGATTGTCATCATCAGTCGATGTAGTACAATGCCCGGTCTCTAGGTGGTGTCTGATTGTCATCATCAGCCAATGTCACACATATCACAAACTAGATTTTTTATCTAAACATAGAACAAACTTAAATACAGGAACAAGAGACCATTTGGCCCAATATTCCTGTGCTATATCCACAATTCAGTCATCTATGTATTGATTTACTTCTTACCTTGAGAACTCAATTTAATTTGATATCCATGTTCCTCCAATAAAATGAACTTGTATATTCTTCCATTTAAGTGCGAAGCAGGGAATTTAGGATGCATAGAGGAGGCAACTTCATCATACACATCACACACATCATCACACTCATTTTTGGATATATCATTGGATTCCTCAACATCAACAACCTAAATGCAGATGGTAAAACTGACCATATGAACCCATCTGAATGATGGGCAGTACTTCCTGCTTGCACTTTTAATGCTCAGGAAGAACAGGTCCATGCCCCCCTACTTAGTGCTGAGCATGCTATTAAGTATAATCTTTCCTGAAATCCTTAAGCCATCACATCATCTTGCTCAAGTTAATTATCCAGTTTCTAAGGCCCTTTCTTAAGGCCCTACAATGTCCCTCAATACATAATCCTTACACATGCATAAATACAATGACTCAATTCAGCAATTGTTTATAATTGCACAATTCATTGTTCCCAATCCCTGAGATAAACAAAAATGAAAAGAATGGATCTTTGCAATAGTACTTTGAAAAGAAAGTTAAAAACAGCTCATAGTGAACAGACATTGAAGCTTTCCCTCAAGCACGAGTGCCTTACCTTCAATTACGTAGGTTTTATTCTCGAGCCCTGCTTTTGTCTCATTCAAGGCCTTGTAGTTATTGACCTTGAACAAGTGCGTCGGCAATGGCATGCTGGCAATTTGTTCAAGTTCCAGCTGCACAACTTCACTTCCAACCTTGAGGAATGCAAGATGTTTTGCATTTTGGTGAATGAAAAAAAAAATTTTTTTGACTGTTCCAAGCGAAAACATACACGTGACGCACCATGGTGCAACCTTGTCGAAAACGCTCTGGTCAAAATACAATTTTGCCTTTTTGTCATCAAATATGTAAACATGTACCAGTAAAATATGGTGAGTAGCTCTTTGAGTGCTGTGCTATGGTTTTGGTATAATCACAAATGACATCCATTGGATCACAAGTCAGATTCACTCTCTTCAATCCCACTCCTCCCTCCAGGTCTTTAAAACAGCTGTTAACCGCCATCTCTTATCTTCCCCCATCCAAAACATTGATCTTTTCTACCCCCGTTAATTAACCCCAGATCCACTTTTTTCTTGAGATTCCGACTTCTTTCCTGGAAGTCCTTGCAGTGTCCATGTGGTTTATACCTCTCCCCTCCCCCCCCCCCCCCAGACTCCCCCACCCTTCCCATGCTCCACCCCCCAAGCCCTCTCCCTCCCACAGATCTCCCGATGTCCCTGTTCTCTGCTGTTGTACTTGTGTGCTTCCCTCTCTCTCCCCATCTTGTTTCCCGCTCCCTTTTTTTTGTATGTTTTGCGTGTCCGTTTTTTTTTGGTGATTGATGTTCGCTCTTACATGAGCCTCGATCTTGTGTACAAAAAAAATAATTGAGTTCCTAGTTTTGTGTGTCTCGTTGGATTCAACTGAGATTTGTATTGATCATGAACGGATGAGCAATTTATGCAAGAAATAAATCCCTAAATTAAATGAGTCCCTAACTCAAGCAATACAAAGTGATTTCCCAGCAATATTGCACTAACTTTCGATTCACAAACACACAAAAAAAATGAAACAACAAATTAAATCAACAACTATATGATGTGCCCATATTAGCACATTTCTAATTAACTTGGGATATCACAGGTTCAAATCCCATATACAGTACTGTGTTGATGTGTACAATCCGTTCTTAAAATTCACGTAAAACTACACAGATGTATTGTAATGTCCTTGTCATACATGTGATGTATGGACAGGTTTCATGAGACTTAGATCACTGTGAAAATAGGGGACTTCATAGAACATGATACTCCACACAATGTTCAGGTGTATACTTGAAATAAAATAATGATTTTAAAGATGGTTTTAAAAAATCCAGAAATTAAGCGCTGTTGAAGCAGTCTTATACACCACCCTCATACACCACCCTCATACACCACCCTCATACACCACCCTCATACACCACCCTCATACAACATGTACAAGAACTGCAAAATTGGAGGTTCTTGGAAGTGACAAGAAGGCAATTTGTGTTCTACAGTGTTCAAGTATATAATTCAATTTAAATAAACGAAAAATTGTAAAAGTCGGATAAATAAATTAATTCTGGAATTTACCGCCACTTTCGACAGCGTCTATTACATCACCTTATCGAACACATTACATTAGTCTGATGAGATCATAAATTGATAAGACGGACGGACGGACAGACATGCACCAATTGCTTAACCCCACATTTCGCTTTGCGTATGCAGGGTAACAACCAAAGGTGCCACAAGCACACAATCTCTCACAATGGGGGAAAGTGGGGGGAAGCAAGAAAGGTATTAAGGATACGGGGGTAGAAGCAGGCCCCCGTATGGGCAGCGAGGGAATCAGGGTGGCATGGGTCAGCCCCACAGAGAGATACCATGGCTGCCCAGACTTCCATAGATACAGCGAACCTCCCACCCCCCCCCCCCCCCCCCACCGCATCAGCAACATAACTGCTGCTCCAGAAAATGATGTAACCAGCAGCCACAGGCCGCATACGAAACAACAACTGCCCCGACTCCAAATGGTGTTCTTACCTCCCCTGCGAGCATGCCCACAGTGTCTGAGCGTCGCTCGCTCTCAGCCGGGCTCTGCCAGTCATGCGGCAAACAGTTGCCACTGTGATGACGTCCACACTGGCATCATGGGGCACACTTTGAACCATCTCACGACGCCCCTCAAACCATGGCGGGCCACGGGGGGGTTATTAAAAGCCACACACAGAAGCAGTTATGTCCAAATCCACCCTTCTCCTTACCTTGCTTGGTTTAGAGAGAGGGCCCCGAGGGCCTTTCTTGGAAGGTCTCCTATACTCTGTCCTTACTGTCTCCTATACGCAGGTTTAGAGAGAGGGCAGGTACTAATGACACTTTCCTGTGTAATCCCCATGTCAACTATACGACCTCTCAGGGCATACATGAGAACAGGACAACTTCACCCTAATGGGTCCCTGGTCACAGAATATGCTCTAACATACACGAACACACGGACCATGCCAACTTAACATTCTACCCCCAACCAATGTAACTATATGTGTGTGTATATGTGTGTGTGTGTATACACAGGTAAAAAAAATTTCGGTGGTGATTTAATAGTGGAAGTCCTTATACAGAGAAGTGCACTCAATATGTTTTGCATTCTCAATTAGGCCTTTCAAGTTTCTCTATTGTCATCAATGACAGACATAGTCAATGAAATACCCTGAAGTTGTGTTCCTAACCCTCTTTTTGGATCCTTGAGAGGGATAAGTAAGGCATTCTAAAGCTGTAACTTTCAAGTCCCATGGAATGCTGAGCGGCTCGGAGGTGGAGTGGGTGAAGTCTTGTTGCATTTCCCTCGCTTGCTTAGGTTCACTTCCCATGTATAGAACCACCTTTAGAGGCCATTTTTCCCCGCAGAGCAGGGGTTGGCCTTTTTCGGGCACAGTGATCCCCTTTTTTGAGGCAATGTTTTATGGCCGGATGTCCTTCCTGCTGCCAACCCTGTTAGTCACCCCTTGCGACACACAGGGAATTACCAGTGAACTGGTACTCAATTTGCCGACCTCGGAAGGATGACAGGCTGAGTCAACCCCCCTGGCGTTAATTCAGCGATCGACCGGGATTCAAACCCAGGATCCTAGGATCCCAAGCCGGCACCCTAACCGCTAAGCCAACACCACGCTCCCACTTCCCATGTATGATCAACGGGAATTTCTGCACACCTATGTCGGAGTGGCAATCTGTCCAGGGCTGGTTTCTTTGCCACTGAAACATTCACGGTGAGTCGTGTGCACCCTAACGCTGTCAAGAGTGACATCAAGCCACACACTTGTGTGTGATGTCCTCACGATGAACACAATGAAGAAGTTGAGATGTTACACAATCATTATAACCATTCAAAAACATGTACAGGATGAAATAAGAGCTTTTTCAATAACGGACAAATCTCCATTATATTGCATGTTGTGGAAGTTTAGAAAAAGAAAAAACAATCAGTTTAGGCCAATGGTTATATGTCATTTTCTTACATCCCACTCACATCTCACTATTTCAAGGTAGTCCTCTAATGTCATCAATAAATGTCAGAGGCCTACCCCAATAACATAGCGCTCAATTTTCTCGCTGTCAGCACGAGAAGTGGCTTTGGAGAGAGAGTTAGTATCCGAGGATGCTCCATCAGTGATGATCACAAGCAACTTCTTGGCTGAGGGTCGTGCTCCGTGTGCTTCCGAGAATGTCTCGTCTCTGATTTAAGTGTGGGGTGGGCATCGGGGTTCAAAACAAATAAAACATTTCACATTTAAGTACTTTTCAGCAACTACATGTCAGTCTCATCTCCTGATAAACAAACATTCAAACTTGATGCACTGGCATTCATCGATTGTTGCAGTAGTTTATAGAGTTGAAGCTAACATTTGTGTTCAGTTATCCATATGGATTTGTGCCCTCATTAAATATAGTTGCTTTAGGTTTATATATATATATATAGTTATGAATTTTGGGGTAGTGATATATATAGATTTAGGTAGATCTGCATAGGTAGGTGCTCCGATGATCCCGGGTAGCAAGAACCACTTCGATGTACAGTAAGTCAGGGACCTGTGTAGTCCGGATGTCAGATAAGCTGGATATTTGTCCCCGCCACGAGGGGGTGGGGCATGTTATTTAGTTCAGGGAATATGTTAATTCCCTTGTACGTCATTCCCTCTGTGATTATTCCTTTGTCCCATATGGCAATGCACCATAGACATTAGTTAAGCCCATTAGGTACACCACACACACCACTTAAATTCCCCTCTGCCACAATAACAATAAAACTCACCAGAAGCCAGTTCTGGGCACTGCCGATGGAGCCGCAGCCAGCTGCAACACCAACTTGCATAGCAACACTCATCGGTCAGGCAGGACAAAGGTCGCCGATTGGCAGAGTAAGGAAGGACTTGTGATAGGCCAGGGGTGGGGGCAAGAAGCTTCCCTCGGATTGGGGGACATGAGGGGCGAGCAAGAAGTGACGGACTGATTGGTAGGGAAGGCCGGTGACGTCAGACGACGAGTGATAAAGCAACTGGCTGGCCGACATTTTCCCCTCTCGTTTCTTCTGATTCTGGATCCCAAAGCGAACTGTCGCATTTTGGCTCTGTCAGCATCGACGTCCTCTCCTTCTTCCTTCTCGTTTTGGATGCGATAGAGAATGGTCGTGGACCGCTCATTAGGGGATTTTAGTTACCTGCGCATTTCATTGTTCTCAGGGTCCGGCAATAAAGCCGTGTTTATTTTTGCACATAAAAGACGTTTGCATGTGAATTAATTTGCTGGGGTGAAGACTGCTCGGGGACCGACAGGTAAGAGCTCCCACTTCTTCTTTTTCTCCCTTCCTCCCGCCCACACAGTGCATTCAGAAAGTATTCAGACCCCTTCACTTTTTTCACATTTTGTTATGTTGCAGCCTTATGCAGAAATCGTTTCAAATAATTTTTCCCTTCAATCTCCACTCAATACCCCATAATGACAAAGAGAAAACAGGATTTTAGAAAGTTTTGCAAGTTTATTAAAAAGAAAAAACTGAAATATCACATTGACATAAGTATTCATACCCTTCGCTATGACACTTGAAATTTAGCTGAGGTACCTCCCATTTCTCTTGATCATCTTTGAGATGTTTCTACAACTTGATTGGAGTCCACCTGTGGTAAATTCAATTGATTGGACATGATTTGGAAAGGCATACACCTGTCTACTGTCTATATAAGGTCTCACAGCTGACAATGCATATCAGAGAAAAAACCAAGCCATGAGGTCGAAGGAACTGCCTGCAGAGCTCAGAGACAGGATTGTGTCGAGGCACAGATCTGGGGAAGCCTACAGAAAAAATCTCTGCTGTTTTGAAGGTTCCCACGAGTACAGTGGCCTCCATAATTCTTAAATGGAGGAAGTTTAGAACATCCCGGACTCTTCCTAGAGCTGGCCGCCGGGCCAAACTGAGCAATCGGGGGAGAAGGGTCTTGGTAATAGAGGTGACTGAGAACCCGATGGTCACTCTGGCTGAGTTCCAGAGATCCTGTGTGGAGATGGGAGAAACTTCCAGAAGGACAACCATCACTGCAACACCCCACCGATCTGGGCTTTATGGCAGAGTGGCCAGACGGAAGCCAAACAGTTCAATCTTGGTTTCATCAGACCACAGAATCTTGTTTCTCACAGTCTGAGAGTCCTTTCGGTGCTTTTTTGCAAACTCCAAGCGGGCTTTCATGTGTCTTTCACTGAGGAGAGGCTTCCGTCTGGCCACTCTGCCATAAAGCCCAGATCGGTGGAGTGTTGCAGTGATGGTTGTCCTTCTGGAAGTTTCTCCCTTCTCCACACAGGATCTCTGGAGCTCAGCCAGATTGACCATCGGGTTCTCAGTCACCTCTATTACCAAGGCCCTTCTCCCCCGATTGCTCAGTTTGGCCGGGCGGCCAGCTCTAGGGAGAGTCCTGGTTGTTCCAAACTTCTTCTATTTAAGAATTATGGAGGCCACTGTGCTCTTGGGAACCTTCAATGCAGCAGAGATTTTTTTGTAGGCTTCCCCAGATCTGTGCCTCGATACAATCCTATCTCTGAGCTCTGCAGCAGTTCCTTCGACCTCATGGCTTGGTTTTTGCTCTGATATGCATTGTCAGCTGTGAGACCTTATATAGACAGGTGTGTGCCTCTCCAAATCATGTCCAATCAATTGAATTTACCACAGGTGGACTCCAATCAAGGTGTAGAAACATCTCAAAGATGATCAAGAGAAATGGGAGGCACCTGAGCTAAATTTCAAGTGTCATAGCAAAGGGTCTGAATACTTATGTCAATGTGATATTTCAGTTTTTTCTTTTTAATACATTTTATAAACTTTCTAAAATCCTGTTTTCCCTTTGTCATTATGGGGTATTGAGTGTAGATCTTGATGAGGGAAAAAATGAATTTAAACGATTTCAGCATAAGGCGGCAACATAACAAAATGTGAAAAAAGTGAAGGGGTCTGAATACTTTCTGAATGCACTGTATATCGTGAGTCCGTGTTTGATTGTCGCCTCAAATTAACGCTCAATTGGTCATCCGTAGTGTGCTCGGTTTTACTGGAGCCATCCACAGGACAATATATTATAAAACAGGAGTGTCTGTCCGTCCGTCCCTGAACTACTCCCTCGGTTTTGGGGTCTAGCCACGCCAAACCTTCGGTGGAACGTTTTGGGGTCCGAGCGGGTATCCTTAGTTCGGTGAGAGGTTTCATAAATTCTGGGTCAATACAATTATGATTTTGAGTTTCGGTCCGTACAACGAAGGTGCTCCTGATCCAGAAGTAAACACATTCACGTGTTCCGCAGAAACATTCGCTGGTTTGATATTATCTCAATACAATTGTGATTTTGAGTTTCCACCTGAGCAACGCGGCTTTTATCTATCCGAAGGTGGTGGTGAAGGTTTCATAAATTTCTCAATACAATTATGATTTTTGATTTTCGATCCAAACAAAGTGTTTCATATCTGTCTTTTCTCGCTGGCACATTCGTCTGTATTGGTTATCACGTGAGAATGGCATATATATTTGTTAACCTAAAGAGTGTTTGTAACATTGTATTTTGTTATATTAATGTTATATAATATTAATTATCCTCGCCAGAGGGGAGGGTATTGCATTTGAGTCCGTTTGCTACTTGCCGGAATAGATTCCGGCAAGTATGTTGGTTGGTTGGTTTGTCTGTCTTTCTGTCTGTTTGTGCGCAGTACCACGTCTACATCGTTGCACATAGCATCGCCATACTTTACACACATATTTGCCTTCCCTGGAATAGACTGTGCCCAATTTTTAACTCTCTAGGCCCAAGGTCAAGCTCAAGGTCACCCAAAACGTGAAATCAGGGGGGTCGAGTTTTCATTTAAAATATATTTCAAACCACTATAACTCTAAAAGTAGAAGAGATATGCATACACTTACTGTTACTGACATATAGGAAGTCACATACGGCATTTCATTTGGCACCATGACCTTTGGCCTTGAGTGACCTTGAAAGGTCCAACTCAAGGTCAAAAATTGTTTTTTTTACTAATAACTCTGTCACACATTATCTGATTCCCTTCTAACCAACACCAAAATGTTCATTATTCAATTCCCGAAAAATAACATACGGCATAAAATGGTCAAAAATGCTTTGTTTTAATTATTTTTTGGGGTCAAAGGTCAGGGGGCCAAGTTTTCATTGAAAATATATTTCAAACCACTATAACTCTGAAAGGACAAGAGATATGCATACACTTACTCAGTTACCTTCCATTGCTTAGCGTATATACATGTATAGATTTCCCGCCATATTGATCCAAAATGGCCGATTTAAAAAAAGTACATTCCGGCAAGTCCTCGGTCTCTGACCGATTTTTCATTTGTTTTTTGTCCGCACAGAATGAATATAATTTTCTCTGCAACCGTTGGTCTGATTGACAGTAAATTTTCACTGTTGGTGCAACTTCACCAGTGTAAGTTAAAAAAAAAAAATTTATGACGTCATAGGTCACGTGGTTCGGCCGCCATCTTGGAAACATCGAAAAAATTTGCACCTCTATATCTCTGAAAGCGCTGAATATAAAAAATTGAGACATGGCTCATTGTAAAGAACTCTCCATGGGGAATAAAATGTTAATGATGATGTAATAGGTGCCTCCATTATGACGTAATAATTCGACAAGTACAAAACTTCACCCGATCAAGATGAAATTTATTGAGCGCCATGTTGGCATAAACTGGTGGAGAAAAAAAAAATGATGTCGTCATCGGTCACGTGGTTTGGCCGCCATATTTGTTTTAACACAAAAGCCTTAAAAACACTGAAAATACGTCCTGGCGAGGGTTTGCAATCTGATTGCTCTTTCTAGTTCTATATGAATTGGGGACACGTGTCACAAAACCCAAATTTCTTTAATTGGCCGATCTCTCACGGGTGTAGTTCAAACTTGCGTTTACTTAAAATAAAAAGCACAAGTGATGCGATGTGTAAGGGCTTGTTCACTTTACTCCTTCATAAGCTAGTTGTATTTTCTCAATAGTGCTATATCCGGAAGTTACCAGAAGCTTCCTGAACTTTGGCAATCTTCCCCTACAGATTACAGTCTCACGACAACGTTATAACTGGTCACCTTTTTACTTTCCTCATCTTAGAAAGAATCTCAAATGTTCCATCTAGAATCTTAGGCACACAAGCGTTAACATCGCTCTGTACCAATACACCACCTAACAGTCACACGTAAAGGATTTCTAACAATGTCAAAAGCTTAGATATGATTATGAGAATTGAATTGAGGAAGAAGGGGGTCTGCAGGGAGAATGAGGGATGTCTCACAGAAGAAGAGGGAGGGGTGGAAAGTAGAAAGGAAATTCACTGCAAAGAAGAAGAGGAGAGCAGGAATATGCCATAAATAGTGAATACGTGGCGGGGAAGGTTAAAGTTCTGCCTTTGTGACAATAAAAAGATGACACCAATGCAAGTAATCGAGTAAGATGAAGGAAAATGCTGCATACATCACATAGTTGATCCCCTTTGCCGTGTATGTTTCACCGTTCAATTGTTTGATGCCATCGACCAGGCCACGTTTATTACAAGACTTGCTGAATGTTTGGAAACTGAATTCCTCTTTCGGGTTGTCGGAGTATTGCACAACAGCAATCTGCAAAGGAAAAGGAAAGCATTGTTCGGCTTTCCAAGTCACACAGTTTTTATCATCTGGTATGAAATGAAATAAATCCAGTATAAAAGTGTCATCTAGTTATTCGTTTGCGCAAAGTTGGGGGATGTGACTTAGTATAAATTGTGAAGACTAAAATTTAGAAAAGGGAGTAACGGAAGATGAATAGAGAAGAGATTACAGGCAATAATATCATGGCCTATCCTATTAATTTGGAAAATAATTTAACATTTTATTTTCTCTTCCGTGTACTTTTTACTTCATTAACTAACAGAATAATAATTGTTTTCACCATATGTCACAGACCTTTCCTTATTTTTTTTTATCGAAAAATAACCATTAATCATCCATTCGTGAGGAAAATGGTGGGTTCAAGAATCCCCTGGACAGATGTTCTTGTCTAGTCCGATCAACAAGATGAGTACGTGCATGAATACCTCTCCCAAAGAAGTGGCCGGGGCTTGACTTCAGTGGAGAATTAGTGACTCAACGGTTTTTTTGGGTGGACATACATCTCACACACATGGACATGCAGAGAAATACACCGGACACAACACAGGACTGTTAAATTAAACAAACACGGGGCCACTGAGCTTGGGGGAAGAGCGATCACTTCCTGGGGCATTCTGGGGCGCAACAATGGCGCCGCATTTCCCAAACGCACTCAGCGGGGCATTTTCCAAGGATGAATTTCCTCCTCCCCATGGATGTCAACATATGGAGAATGACATGTATTGTACATGATATTATCTTTTAAATTCTGAACGTCAAACAAGGAAGTAGTACTTACTGTTTTTAAAGCTTTTTAGTCTAGTAGGAAGACTAGGTCCCCCTGCACCCCCCGGAGATATACTTCTAATCAGTGTTTCTAGATTGGAAAAAATGTGTAGAAAATGACTAGCTATGGCCCCAAGCTGAAAAAATGTCCCACATACCATTTTTATGCAAATTACTGCTGCAAATTTTATGCAAAATTATGCAAATTTTATGCAAATTTTTGATGAGGAGTAGAGTTGAGGGGTCTTTGAGGGCTTCATCGAGGTGCTCTCGGTTGCAAGACTGGGTCATTCTGAGAAGCACAGCAGGGTCAGAGATCATGATGTTCTCCTCCTCAGTGAATCTCTCCATCAACAGCCTCTCCATTGCCTCACACACTGTTTTGAGGCAAAAGAGGGACTTTGCGTAGGCCTTTCCACTGAGAACACCTTTGAGAGATCCACTTGTTACTAGTTGTGCCTCAAAGAGAATCTCTGCATATCCAGAACCACGCATCTTGTGTCCAGTGAGCATCCCGATGTAGTTCATGGATGTGTGGAAGGGTCCAATCGTTACTACATGACTAGCAAATTCATTTGGCCAGCGCCAGATGATGGGAAGGGCTTTCATGCAGACACCCAGATCAAATGTATTCAGGACCCATCTCTGACCCACCTCAGCAGTTGCTGCCTCGGAACGCTTCAGTAGCTCACGAACAACTGCGTTGTCTGTGATCGGTCTGTGCCTGGTGCCTGCATGGCATGGCAATGGCCTGCAGCCTGTGCCTGGGCTAGGGGGTTTCACCTCTGCAACTGGTTCTCCCCCACCCAGCAAATCAACAGTCGACTACTGCACGCCTATCCACCAACCGATCACAGACAACGCAGTTGTTCGTGAGCTACTGAAGCGTTCCGAGGCAGCAACTGCTGAGGTGGGTCAGAGATGGGTCCTGAATACATTTGATCTGGGTGTCTGCATGAAAGCCCTTCCCATCATCTGGCGCTGGCCAAATGAATTTGCTAGTCATGTAGTAACGATTGGACCCTTCCACACATCCATGAACTACATCGGGATGCTCACTGGACACAAGATGCGTGGTTCTGGATATGCAGAGATTCTCTTTGAGGCACAACTAGTAACAAGTGGATCTCTCAAAGGTGTTCTCAGTGGAAAGGCCTACGCAAAGTCCCTCTTTTGCCTCAAAACAGTGTGTGAGGCAATGGAGAGGCTGTTGATGGAGAGATTCACTGAGGAGGAGAACATCATGATCTCTGACCCTGCTGTGCTTCTCAGAATGACCCAGTCTTGCAACCGAGAGCACCTCGATGAAGCCCTCAAAGACCCCTCAACTCTACTCCTCATCAAAAATTTGCATAAAATTTGCATAATTTTGCATAAAATTTGCAGCAGTAATTTGCATAAAAATGGTATGTGGGACATTTTTTTCAGCTTGGGGCCATAGCTAGTCATTTTCTACACATTTTTTCCAATCTAGAAACACTGATTAGAAGTATATCTCCGGGGGGTGCAGGGGGACCTAGTCTTCCTACTAGACTATTTACGGATGACTCTGCCGGGGTTTGAACAGCTGACCTCCCAGACTCGGAGTGGATGCTCTAACGAGTCTAACCGTTACACTACCGAGTACACTACCGAGTCTGGTTTCCAACCATAGCACCGTTCTCTCATTCTCAAATCACAATAGCAGAGACTGCAACAATCAGTAATGATCAATGATTCAAACCTTGGAATGAAACGATGGCAGCAACTCAAAGGTGATGGGGATCATCAATGGTAAAATCTGTCTCTGTCTCTGTCTCTCTCCCTCCCACCTTTCTTTCTTTCTTTCTTTCTCTCTCTCTCTCTCTCTCTCACTCTCTCTCTCTCTCTCTCTCTCTCTCTCTCTCTCTCTCTCTCTCTCTCTCTCCCTCTCTCCCACCCTTCTCTCTCTCTCTCCCTCTCTCCCACCCTTCTCTCTCTCTCTCTCTCTCTCTCTCTCTCTCTCCCTCCCATCTTTCTCTCTCTCCCTCTCTCCCACCCACCTTTCTCTCTCTCCCTCTCTTACTCTCTCCCTCCTTTAATTGCAGCTGGGCCAACTAGTTCCCTATGTTCCCTATGAAGGAGGGATGCTACACAGGGTTATCTATATATAGCTACGGATATGGCTTAAAGGTTTATGGGGAATACATTATACGACTGTAGTTACCCTGCGCTCGCGAAACGAAAAGCAGGGTTCGGCGATCGGGTGCGTATGTTTGGCGTACGTGCGTGCATGTCTGTATTTCAAATAATACATTTTCTCAGCACCGGTTGGTCTGATTCACACGAAATTTTACCATTGGAGCGCCTCCGCCTGATTAATTTTTTTTAATTCACAAGTATGACGTCATAGATCACGTGGTACGGACGCCATATTGGAAAAACGTTACACCTCTATATCTCCGAAACTGCTCAATGGGAAAAAACTAAACAGGGGTCAGTGTCAAGTAGTCCTCAAGGGAAATAAGATATGCTAATGATGATGTCATTAGTGCCTTCATTATGACATCATAATTCAACAAGTACAACGCTTGATCTGATCAACATGAAAAAAAAAATTCTCTGCAACTGTTGGTCCGATGGACACGAAATTTTGACCATAGGAGAGCCTCCTCCTGTAGAAATGTTTAATGATAATTATGATGTCATAGGTCACGTGGTACATGCGCCATCTTGGAAAAATCGAAAAACGTTTCAACTTTATATCTCCGAAACCGCTCCTTGGAAAAAAAAATTGAAGCATGGCTCGTTGTCAAGTACGCCCCATGGGTTATAAGATATGTCAATGATGATGTCATCTGTACTTTAATTATGACGTCGTAATTCAACAAGTACAACGCTTGATCCGATCTGTATGAATTTTTTTTCTCTGCAATTGTTGGTCTGATGGACACTAAATTTTCACCAGAGGAGCGCCTCCACCTGTATAATTTATTGATAATTATGACGTCATAGGCCACGTGATCTCTCTCTCTCTCTCTCTCTCTCTCTCTCTCTCTCTCTCTCTCTCTCTCTCTCTCTCTCTTTCTCTCTGTCTTGTATCCCTTGATGAATGAGCTAAGGGATAGATGATTTAAGTTTGTTGTGGTCCCATGGGCGCAGAGATTATTTTTCTTTATTCATCATTACTATTTTGATTGATCGCCACTTGCGGCTGTGCTCTCTTCCTTTCTCCCCCAGCACATTAATTGTAAATAATCCTCTGTTAATTAGAACCTGTTTTGCAGACATTACGGAGCAGGACTCAATGGCGCCTAGTTAATCGGCACATAAACCCATATACGGGTCAATTGAGAATCGGCGTGATAAGGTGCTATTATTCAAAAATGAGCTGTCCTTCGGCTCGATCGGCCAATCCAGAAGGGCAGATTTGTCATGGCCGAGCGATTCTCTACCGCCAGCACATACGCAAATTAAGAGCAGATGTGGGACCTCATGCCCCCTTCCCATCTGGTGGACATCCCGGTCAGAAGCCCCATCGACCATGACAATATTATGTTGGAAAAACGATGGAATGTTAAAGAAGAATTCTAAGAAGTTGCTAATTGTTGTAACATTTATATTAATGGCATCCTGTGCAACCCTGATATCAATACTCAAGGGAGAGAGGATGGGAGGGAGAGAGAGAGAGAAAGAAAGAGGTTTTACCACTGATGATCCCTTTACCTTTACCAATGATTCCCAGGTTTGGGTTTTTACATCTCTTCTTGGTTCACTGGTATGAAACCAAGAGCAGATTTTCGGTGTTGGTTTGTTCACAACACGAGTGCCAAACTATGCACCTCGACGTTCTGACTGGCATCACCTGTAGACAATCCTCGTGAGAGAATGTGGATTCCCTCCCACTCCATGTCAGAAAGCTGGAAACAGCACAAAAGCTTAAAATAATAGTCTGATTTCCTTTTCTTGATTATCAGATCTTTCAGGGTCAAAAGGGCTGGAAAGGACCAGGTTGAGGGATGAGCACCTCGATTTTTAGAAAGTACCCTTTATGGTCAGCATCTCAAATCGCTTCTTCGAGACCAACCCGTACTGCCTGGCATGACAGGTTAACCTCGTTTCAACAAATTGTGGTGGCGCAAAATGTGGGTTTCTGGCTCCTTAAAAACCAGACTGCTCCGGGGAGGTGGGCCGTGATGTAGCAGTGGTGAAAGTCCACCTTGCAAATGAGAAGGGAAACTTTGAATTAAAACCAAGGGCATCGTCCTTGCAGTGAGGGCCCTTTTCTTTGACATTGGCTTGCCCTTCCTCCTCATGCTGTTCATAAAAAAATAAAAGGAGATTTTCATTTGGGAGTGGCTCGCTTTCAGAGGTTTATGATCCAAGATGTAATATTGATGTCTTCAACCTAATTTTACAACGCAACATCTGAAACAACAGTTTGCCGACATTCAACGTCAAAATACCTGTGTGTTCTTATCTTTAAATGAAGAAATCATTTCTTTGATAAACGACTTCATGCTCGCAAAATCATTGTCTAAGACACTTCCTGAACCATCAATGAGCATCACCATATCAGATGGAGCTGAAGGGCATTCTGGAAGGGATAAAATAGTTGTTATAGACACAAATATCCCTCGCAGAAGCTTGTACATGTTGGCACATACGAGCTGCATACAAGCATACAGAATGTCAATTTCATAGGTATAAATATAACATTTGCAATGAAGACAAGATACCGACACATCTTCATGACGAAGCAAAGATTTAATCATAACACCGATAACTTTTTCTAACTTCTTCTGACCTTTTTGTCCAAGTAGGAAGGAATCATGATAATCGAGGTATTTACTGATGACGTAGCAGGAACTTTGCAAGAAATCATGGTCACCACAGGTAATAGTACCTGTTGGTCCACAAACCTGAAAATAGTGTTAATGAGAAAATCATGAGTCTTACAAATTGGGAACTCACAGCTGATATGAGGATTTAAGATTAGAAAGCAAGACTGATACAGTACAGATATTTTTCAACACTTTCCATGATGCCTTCAGGTAAACCCTCTTATTTTGGCTCAGATTCCTAAAATGTTTCTGCCTCCGCCCCCAAAGGTGGCCGGAGGCATTATATTTTCGGGTTTTCCGTCCGTCCGTCCGTCCGTCCGTCCGTACGAGCTAAACCTTGTTTTCCTCGGCAACCACATGTCCGATTGAGACGAAACTTTCAAGGTAGGAGTGACACCTATGCAGAATGTTTTATCATAATTGTGATGTCATAGGTCACATGGTTTGGCAGCCATATTGGATTTAACCTAAAACTTAGAAAAAACATCTTCTCCCAAACCACCAAATCGATTGACTCGAAACTTTACGTGTGTCATTAACTAGGCATGGCGATTAAAAGATGATCATGAAAACATCATTGGTCACATGGTGTGGCAGCCATATTGGATTGAAGGAAAATATTAAATAATTATATCTCTGAAACCGCTTACCCTATCGATGCAAAATTTTACAAATATCATCTAACACCATTGTTGCATATAGTTTGAAAATTATGACATCGTAGATCATGTGGTTTGGCAGCCATCTTGGATAGAAAAACAAACCTTATCCGATGAACACTAAACTTCACAAACGTCATCCCCTACCCATACATATGCAGAGTGTACATCTGTCATACGTCATGTTGTATGGCAGCCATATTAGCTTGAAAGCCGATATTTAAAAAATCCCTTCTCTGAAACCGCTTCACCGATCGATGTGAAACCTGTCATGGCTGGTGAAAATGTGATTCTTGAAAACAGCTGAAGGGATTTAAATCAAACTGGCTTATTTTTAGGACAGTGAACGAGGGCATATACCCATTGTGGGACTATGCAGAGGCATATTGGGAACACAGTCGAATTGCTCTAGTTCCTTCTAACTCGCATCACATCAGATATTTTTTCGAGAAGAGTCCAGAGAGAAGACCATTGGGCATATCTGAAAGATTCGGCTTTAACGTTGCTTCCTGTTCATTAATCTAAAAGACTAAACAGTTAATAATACATTGAAAGAGGAAGTATTTAATATTGTTGCGGATATGGGATTGGCATCCATCCATATCCGCTTGTAAATATTCCCCTATTTCCTCCATACTTCCCAACTATCCCCAATCCCCCATTCCCTAGTCCCATTTTCTGTAAACAACACTCTGTAGACCCGACCTTCCCCTATTTCCCCCATTAAATGTCGCATCCAGGTCCACCGCATCTCACGTAGACAACTATAGGACATCTTGCTAGTTAGTCTTAGTCTATGTCAGTTAAGGACTCGTTTCCATTAATTCTGACTCTTCGTTGCACCAGAATGTGATTGTATGGCACCGTTAGGAAGTTTAGGACCTCCCAATACCTCCCCGCAGCTCTTCCTCACGGTTCAACAACAACAACAACAACAACAACGGCGGCGGCGCGGGGAGTGAGCGTCCTCACTCCGGCTTGGTTGGTAGGGGGTGTTGGGAGGGCACCATGCCTTTCCAACGAGCCGCCATCGAGCATGTGCTCGACGGGGTTACCAAGTAGGGGCTCGCTGTCAGCTCCTCGTCAAGGGCGGAGCCCGGTAACCCCCGCACCCAATAGAAGCGGCGGACGGATCCCATCTGGGGTGGAGCCAACGAGCCGAGGGCGTGTCACTCCCCGCTGAGCATGCGCAGGAAGAGGGAGGTGACGTTAGATGCGTGCTGAGCTTGGAGAGAGAAGGACGCCACCTCTGAGCGCTGTGACACCTCCCCGCATCTCTGGACTGGACCGTGCTTTATCCTGTCCCTGAGCCAAGGTGCACCTTGTGCTATCAACCGACCTGTCCTTCCCTGCCATCAATCCCTGTGTAAGTCAGTCTTGTTCCGTTTGTCTGTGGTCTGTCGGGGATAAGATAAGACTGTAACTAAGTGCCCATCTTTTCTGTGTCTTTACCTCATTACCTTGTAATCTACCCCTTTTCTCCACCACTAATTATATCCTCCTCCGGAGGTCTTGAGAACTGTACCCCTTGCGTCGTTTCATCTATCCCAGTCGTTGTGTCCTTTCCAATCATTGATTTAGCATAGCGCGATTTGGTCAACGTCGGGTGGAATCGGGTGAGTTGGGGAAGAATCGGGGGAACTGTTAGGTCGCGGCAATACCACCGCTCGGTAAATAACATCTGAATCCGCGGTCCGTAACAATTGGTGTCAGGAGTGGGATTCGAGGCCCGAACCAAATAAATAAATAAAAACATCTAGACAAAAATTTGGTCAAAATTATAAAGTCACCGAAATTTGATTTTGTTTTACAAAAAAAAAACCCGAATTTTGAAAGTCGCGCTATGGCAGATCAAGACGGCTGGGTTCCGGTAGAGGAGAGTGGGGTAGAATCGACCCAGGACCCCAGGGAAGAAGTGGGGAAAATGGTGGAGGAGAGTAAAGAAGGTGTGGTTGAGGGGGTATCAGACGCACAAAATGGCGGCCTCGCGCACGAGGCTTCAGACGCACAAAATGGCGCTCTCGCGCACGTGGTTGAGGGGGCAGCTACGGCCGCACCCTTTGTACTACCAACGGTGGCCCAAATGCAAGACTTCATGGCGCAATTCGCCGAGATGCTGAGAATAAACGGGGAGAAATGGAGTAATAGAATGGAAGCCAAAATGGAACAATGGGGAAACCAAATTGAAGCAACAACGAACGGAATGAGGGCCGATAGGGAGGAAAGGGAGCAGAGGGACAGAGACCGCAAGTTGGGCGAAAGGGTCCCAGGGGTGCACGAGGAGGTAACGCGGGTCGAAAAGCGCTGGTTGAGCGAAGCGGAGGAAAGCGCGGGTACAATGACAGGGGTAGAAATCGCGACCCGGGGTTTGGAAAAGCCGGCGACCGCTGAGGTAGAGGAGGGTGTTTTATTAAAGCCAGCGGTCGCCGAGGTTAATAAAGAAAAAGCAGTGCTGGGAATTAAAATTGAAGAGATGACGGAGGTAGTCCGGGAATTGCAGGGAGAAATGGATTATGTACAAAGTCCCTGCTCACATCACGATGCTGTGCTTAACCCGAATGGAAGTTTGCAGGTTCGCGTGGAGAAAAGGATCCCCCAGGTGAGTCGTGCTGTATATTGTGCGGGTAGATTTTGCAGGAGGATGTTTGGCGACAAAATAATTGTCGCGCGATTGGGATCGATATGGCACCCGGGCATTGGTAAAGGGTCCCGTGTGAGTGGAAATGGCACGCGTGTGTGGAAAAAGTGTGCGTCGGCGAGTGGGTGTGTTATAAAGTGTGGGAGTGAAACTGAGTGCGAGCGAGAATGCACGTCGGGGTGTACGGAGTGTACGTGCGAGGGTGAGAGTGACCCGAAGAGTGAGTTGGTGGTGGAGCGGGTGCGAGAATGCACGCTGGGAATGGTAGAGGGTGTGCGAGGAAGCACACCTGGGTTGGTGGTAGCGCGAGTGTGGGAGAGCCCATCCGAGCGCGTTAGTGGGTGGATGCAAGAGTGCACGCCCATGGTGAGTGTTACGGAGGACGTAACGGAGGAGAGGTGTGGACCGAGGTGTGCGAGCGGCGAGTGTGCGCAAGAGTGTGCGCGAGAGGTGTGGTTTGTAACAGGGAGTGCGTTGGTGGAATGTACGGACGGCGTTGGAACGCCGGGTTTTGTGAGGGTGAAAGGGGTAGCGTATGCGTGTGAGCATGCAAGTGAAGCATTGACGGTAACCGGGTTAGCGGTTAGGGCGACGGATAGCCGATGCGAGCGCTCGGGGCGCAACGTGCTTTGTTGGATGCAGGGCCCGGCGCGGATCGAAGCTGCGTCGTTTCTCTTCGAAGCGTCGTTGCCGAATCGGGCTTGGCCCCGCCCCGCACGGTCGAGTCCGGGCCTTGGCGGGCGAGGCGACCGGTCCGGTTCAAGGGCGAGTGGGAGGAAGCGGAACGGTGCCCCCTCGGGGGGACGGGGTTCCGACCGGGGGAGATTGAGCCATCGGGCCCGGGACCACAAGGTGCCGCGCCGAGATGGTGCGTGGAATCTCGGCCCGACCAAACCACCTCCCTTGAACCGAAAGCCGGACGGATTCAACCTGCAGGCGACCAAACCACCCGAATTCATTGCTCGGCTTTACGAACCGAGTTTAATGATGTCATGACGCACCGAGGCTAGGATATAGCGGACTGTGAGGATGATGGTAGTGATTTGATACGAAATTTATAATAGTGGGTAGAATTGGCAGTAAATGGAAAATTTTTGAATTGGTTGGAATTTGGACGAGCAAAATTGATAGTGGGACCTCCCCGATGTGGTGGGATGGGCAATCCACCATCCCTCACGGCGAGGGGGGGCAAAGGAGCACTAGGTTTATGGGGTTTATGGCAGTGAAAACTAGCCCGGGTGGGTTAGGATATTGTGTGTAGGGCCCTAGAAGATGACATTAGGTAACGTTAAGGTTAGTTAGTGACACGGTAACCTGTAGTGGGGACGCAGGTAGAGTAGCGTGGATGATAATGACGTGGGAGCGCAATAGTTTAAAGGGGCGACTGGGAAGCGCAAGTTTCAGAGGGGAGTAGTTAGATGAGATGATGCCGTGTGTTTGAGGATTGAACAGGTGTGATTGCACAGGTGTGCAACTGAACAGGTGTATGGAGCAGTGTATGAGGGAGTAGTGAGTGTTGTGGATCAGCGCGAATGCGCTTGGGGGAGAGAAGGGTGCAGGTGGCACCAGGTGTGAGTGCACAGGTGTGCACCAACAGGTGAATGGAATAAATGGTTGTGTGGAAGACATGGAGTGTGGAATAAGTGGAGTATTGGAATGGATGGTCGTGGAGTGAGTATGGTGGAAACGATGGAGTGGAGTGGGTGGTGCGAAGGTGTGAATGGGGGAAGAGTGGACCCCCATCACGAATACCCGGGGCGGGTAGTGTAAGTGTTAGGTAGAGGGTATAGGTAAATTGTGGTTGGATATTGGCATCTGTGGTGCGGGTGACAGAATGGTATTTGGATGGGTGCATTAGTGTTGTGGAAATGGCTGGGCGTGTAGCCTGTTAGTGTGTGTAGTTGGTTTGGGCACTCCACCACTGTGAGGATGTCGGCCAGGTGAGGCCGCAGGTGGGCTCTGGGAGCCGGTAGTTGTGGATGGGGCCCGAGGATCCGGAGGACGGACCCGGGTAGCCCAGTGCCAGAGGGCACCAAGGGGTGACAGAGCCAGGAGGGGCCTTCCCAAATTAGATAGGTTAGGTAAGGAGCAGGTAAGCTCGGGTGGCAACTACAGTGGTGGAGGTGTGCAGGTGGGTAGACCTGCTGGGAGAGCTACACGTCACAGCCCAGAAATTGTGCGAGGGCACCGGGAGATGAATCGGGGGAGTGAGACCCCAAATTGAGGAGCACCACAGTTTGGTCAATGGGAATTGGTTTTTAGAACCCATAGAGTAAGTTGGCCAATGGATTGGCAGGGAAAGACCCCGGGTAGTGTAAAGTGTGTTAATGTCATTTACAGGATAGTTAGGATTGAAGTCTCCTCGCACCATCTACATGCACTCACCTGGGATGACGTACCTCCACACCATGCCATGTTTTGTTATTTTATTGTGCAGATGTTTGGAATGTGAGACGCATCATGACGTGGGTGTGACATTGTGCTTTGTTGTTCCATCTCTTCCTCCTTATGAGGATTGATGACGAATTGGGTGATGGCAAATTTTGGATAGAGGGATTGTGGTGACGAATTTGGTATAGAGGAAATATGGGGAGACGTGACAGTAGCGACGGATTGGTAATGTGTAGATTTTGTACATATGGGGTAAGGGCAAGGGTAGTGTAGGTGACAGGGGGGTGACGTACGGTAGGGACGAGTTTTCTCACTTCGCCCTCCGTACGCATTTCGCCTTGCATTGCCTTATTGATGTGTACCCTTGTGACCTTACCCCTCGCTCATTTGTCTCTTTTGTCTCCCACATGACGTGTGCGCCATTGGGCGCCGAGGGGAGCGTGCGTGAGTCGGCCATTGTGCGCCCGGCACTCTCAGAACCAGCTGTCTGCATCGATGCACCACATTATGGACCACATGTCTGTGGCCGAGCACCACTTATGGACCCCATGGGTTGGGGCATGGCCCCTCTGCTGGAACCGGCCATGAGGGCCCGAAATCTTGCTGGCGGGCCTTGGCCACAGGGCACCGATGCCCCACAGGTGAACCACACGTAGTCGGCCCTGTGGGCCATAAATAAAGAAAATAAAATGGACACGTTGGGCACACTTTATTGCAAATAGGCCGCCAGTAAGAAAATGAAAGAAAGACAACAACTGGAAGACAATAATACTAACCAGCAGAGGGAGCCGAAGAGCAAGAGACACCTGCAGGGTTAGGGGTTGTTGTTTTTATTTTCATGAACAATGGTGACTGCACCGATTGGTGCTTGGGTGTGTATTGGTGCGTTTTTGGGTGCTTTAATGGTGCATTGATGCAGAGCAGACTGTCTCCCCCCCAGAAAGAACAATCACAGGTCCTGGGTTAGTCTTGTAAATAAAGTAGCGTCAATTGTAAATAATGCTCCCTACCGGCTGTATGTTTAGTTTGAGAATGCTTTCCGCGATTCGGTTATCCTGTGGGTGTGTTTCTGTTAGGAGAAGGGTGCAACGTCGCAGGGGGAAATATTTACTCATTTGTGAACATCTGTAAAACTGTCGCACTCAGGGTTGAGTTAATAGTAGAGGGAACTACATCTGAGTGCCACACTAACGTAGGTAAAAATTTATCGGGTCGGGACACCCCGAGGTAGAGAAGGGTGCAATGTTGCGGATATGGGATTGGCATCCATCCATATCCGCTTGTAAATATTCCCCTATTTCCTCCATACTTCCCAACTATCCCCAATCCCCCATTCCCTAGTCCCATTTTCTGTAAACAACACTCTGTAGACCCGACCTTCCCCTATTTCCCCCATTAAATGTCGCATCCAGGTCCACCGCATCTCACGTAGACAACTATAGGACATCTTGCTAGTTATTCTTAGTCTATGTCAGTTAAGGACTCGTTTCCATTAATTCTGACTCTTCGTTGCACCAGAATGTGATTGTATGGCACCGTTAGGAAGTTTAGGACCTCCCAATACCTCCCCGCAGCTCTTCCTCACGGTTCAACAACAACAACAACAACAACAACAACGGCGGCGGCGCGGGGAGTGCGCGTCCTCACTCCGGCTTGGTTGGTAGGGGGTGTTGGGAGGGCACCATGCCTTTCCAACGAGCCGCCATCGAGCATGTGCTCGACGGGGTTACCAACTAGGGGCTCGCTGTCAGCTCCTCGTCAAGGGCGGAGCCCGGTAACCCCCGCACCCAATAGAAGCGGCGGACCGATCCCATCTGGGGCGGAGCCAACGAGCCGAGGGCGTGTCACTCCCCGCTGAGCATGCGCAGGAAGAGGGAGGTGACGTCAGATGCGCGCTGAGCTTGGAGAGAGAAGGACGCCACCTCCGAGCGCTGTGACACCTCCCCGCATCTCTGGACTGGACCGTGCTTTATCCTGTCCCTGAGCCAAGGTGCACCTTGTGCTATCAACCGACCTGTCCTTCCCTGCCATCAATCCCTGTGTAAGTCAGTCTTGTTCCGTTTGTCTGTGGTCTGTCGGGGATAAGATAAGACTGTAACTAAGTGCCCATCTTTTCTGTGTCTTTACCTCATTACCTTGTAATCTACCCCTTTTCTCCACCACTAATTATATCCTCCTCCGGAGGTCTTGAGAACTGTACCCCTTGCGTCGTTTCATCTATTCCAGTCGTTGTGTCCTTTCCAATCATTGATTTAGCATAGCGCGATTTGGTCAACGTCGGGTGGAATCGGGTGAGTTGGGGAAGAATCGGGGGAACTGTTAGGTCGCGGCAATACCACCGCTCGGTAAATAACATCTGAATCCGCGGTCCGTAACAATATAAAGGTCTCATGGGAATATTAACAGGAAGCTGATTATTGCATTGCAACAGAAAAAGCTCCTCTAGAATTCACAAAATACCAAAAAAGGACAAAAAGTTTTGTCAGGTATGATGTCGACTTTCAAAATTACTCATACTTCCTCTGTGTTTCAAAGCTACTCTTTTATTTATCGAAGATTAGTGCCCTGTCCTTGGTACACATAGCAAGGGCTGCAGGAAGACTCCTTTCCACCTTCTGACAGTAACTTAAGGAGACTACAACCAAACCTGTAGGAATGTGCACAGGTGTCCCTTCGCTAGTGACTTTTTAAAGGGTGTAAATCAACAAGGATTTGTTGTTGCACTGTAATTATAGTTGCCATTTGTTTCAAAGAGCACCCTTGGAGGTACAGTGAACACCTCGTTTCCGATGGCCTGCTTTTGATCTACGTCTGCGACTGAATGTGGAGAGGACCATTAGACCGCCATACAGATCCTTGGTTTCTCTCACATCAACAGTCTCGTGTCTGAGCTGAAAAGGACGTTTCTTATTTCCAGCAAAGACCATTTTGTTGTTGACCCTCTTCACTGGAGCCCACACCCAAAAAGAATATCGACCATACATAGTTTCTATGTCTTCTACTTACATATGGGACTGCCAGGATGTCCTCGAGGTATACACACTCGCCTCTTAGCTGTCTTGACTGGGTTCAAATCCCAATCCAGCTATAACTGTCATGCCAGTGTTCCACAGGCAGGGTAATTCATTGAAGCGTGTGCCGTCCATGGCATGGACATTACACGGGCGTGCTGTCTGCCAGCATTCGTTGGTGGATGTTGAAGATCCCATGGTGTCCTTTGTGAAGAGTAGACAAGGTATCGCCGACACCATGAAAAAATTGCTGTCCTAACTAGCAGAGGGCATTGCATCAGCGGCACAGCCATGCCCTCAACCAATGATGCTACCCCGCAAGATGCTGCTACCCCGCAAGATGCTACCCCGCAATGACCCTACCCCGCAAGATGCTACCCCGCAATGATGATGCTACCCCGCAATGATGATGCTACCCCGCAATGATGATGCTACCCCGCAATGATGATGCTACCCCGCAATGATGATGCTACCCCGCAATGATGCTACCCTGCAATGATGAAGCTACCCCGCAATGACCCTACCCTGCAAGATGCTACCCCGCAAAGATGATGCTACCCCTCAATGATGCTACCCGCAATGACGCTACCCCGCAATGATGATGCTACCCCGCAATGATGATGCTACCCCGCAATGATGATGCTACCCCGCAATGATGATGCTACCCCGCAATGATGATGCTACCCCGCAATGATGATGCGACCCCACAATGATGATGCTACCCCGCAATGATGATGCTACCCCTCAATGATGATGCTACCCCGCATTTCCCTACCCCGCAATTTGCTACCCCGCAATGATGATGCGATCCCGCAATGATGATGCGACCCCGCAATGATGATGCTACCCCGCAATGATGATGCTACCCCGCAATGATGATGCTACCCCGCAATGATGATGCTACCCCGCAATGATGATGCGACCCCACAATGATGATGCTACCCCGCAATGATGATGCTACCCCGCAATGATGATGCTACCCCACAATGATGATGCTACCCCGCAATGATGATGCTACCCCACAATGATGCTACCCCGCAATGACCCTACCCCGCAAGATGCTACCCCACAATGATCCTACCCCACAATATGCTACCCCGCAATGACCCTACCCCGCAAGATGCTACCCTGCAATGATGATGCTACCCCGCAATGATGATGCTACCCCGCAATGATGATGCTACCCCGCAATGATGATGCTACCCCGCAATGATGATGCTACCCCACAATGATCCTACCCCGCAATGACCCTACCCCGCAAGATGCTACCCCACAATGATCCTACCCCACAATATGCTACCCCGCAATGACCCTACTCCGCAAGACGCAAGATGCTACCCTGCAATGATCCTACCCCGCAAGATGCTACCCTGCAATGATCCTACCCCGCAAGATGCTACCCCGCAATGATCCTACCCCGCAAAATGCTACCCCGCAATGACCCTACCCCGCAATGATGATGCTGCCCCGCAATGACCCTACCCCACAAGATGCTACCCCGCAATGATGATGCT
Organism: Myxine glutinosa; assembly: GCF_964187855.1. Taxonomy (NCBI): domain Eukaryota; kingdom Metazoa; phylum Chordata; class Myxini; order Myxiniformes; family Myxinidae; genus Myxine; species Myxine glutinosa. Next base: position 70,454,192 of record NC_136274.1, on the reverse strand, counting down.
ACCCCGCAATGATGATGCTACCCCGCAATGATGATGCTACCCCGCAATGATGATGCTACCCCGCAATGATGATGCTACCCCGCAATGATGATGCTACCCCGCAATGATGATGCTACCCCGCAATGATGATGCTACCCCACAATGACCCTACCCCGCAAGATGCTACCCCGCAATGATGATGCTGCCCCGCAATGACCCTACCCCACAAGATGCTACCCCGCAATGATGATGCTACCCCGCAATGATGATGCTACCCCGCAATGATGATGCTACCCCGCAATGATGATGCTACACCGCAATGATGATGCTACCCCGCAATGATGATGCTACCCCACAATGATGATACTATCCCGCAATGATGCTACCCTGTGGACAGGATCGGTGCAGTGTAGTTTTTCGGCAGAGTGGACACTGTTAGGAACAAGGGCCATAGCTTGGGGGTAAAGAAGATTGGAGTTAGGATGGTTTTAAGGCAGCGAGCTATCATTCCATCAGGGAGTAGTTAATGCATGGAATGGTCTCCCAGAAAGATAAGGGTAGCTGAGGGTTAATTTTGATAGAATAAGTTTAAATGGGATTTTGATCGGTACCTAGATGTGTTGGAGATAGAAGGGTATGGGGATATTGGTTTGTGTGGATGTCAGGTAGCTTGTGTGTGGTTGGGTGATTATACCGTGGTTGGTGCAGCACAGGCATGATGGGCCGAATGGCCTCCTCCTGGTCAAAGTTACTTGTATATATCAAAGTTAACAGCTTTGTTTTAGTTTCATAAAGGAAGTTAGAGTCGTACAGCTCTTGTTAATCTGCTGCTCCATCTAAAGTTTCGCAAACCCAATGAAGTATTTACTCACACTAATCCATACAAGAGTACGGGAGTATATACAGTCATGTGAAAAAGTAAGTACACCCCTACATTTATCACTACTTCAAATACCTAAAATTAGAATCAGGTGCAACAGCTCAGGTGAAAATGATTAGAACATCGTTAAAGAGGATCTTGGAGGAACCTGTCTTATTTAAACCTCAGACATTTAGTTTGGTTTGCTCTTTGTTGTTGAAGTGTGCGGCGTCACCATGCCTAGATCAAAAGAGCTCTCTGAGTCCTTCAGAAAGAAGGTTATAGAAGCCTACGAGTCTGGGAAGGGATTTAAAAAGATCTCCAAACAATTTCAAATCAATCATTCGACTGTCCGGAAGATCATCTACAAGTGGAGAAGATTCCAAACAACTGCCAACTTGTTCAGGCCAGGCCGCCCCAGCAAGTTCAGCCCGAGGGCAGACCGCAAGATGCTGAAAGAAGTCTCTAAGAACCCCAGAATGTCATCACGGGACCTACAGGTAGCTCTTGCCACTGTTGATGTCAAAGTGCACGAGTCTACCATTAGAAAGAGGCTGCACAGATTTGATCTATATGGGAGGTGTGCCAGGAGGAAACCTTTGCTGTCCAGAAAGAACATCAGGGCAAGACTAAAGTTTGCCAATGAACACCTCGGCAAAGACCAGCACTTCTGGAACAATGTGCTCTGGACAGATGAGTCAAAGGTAGAGCTATTTGGCCACAGTACCAGAAGACATGTTTGGCGAAAACCAAAGACAGCATTTGACCACAAGAACCTGATACAAACTGCAAAGCATGGTGGTGGAAATATTATGGTTTGGGGCAGCTTTGCTGCATCGGGGCCTGGGCAGCTCACCATCATAGAATCCACTATGAATTCTTCATTGTACCAGAGGGTGCTTGAGGATAATGTGAGACCATCTGTTTGAAAGTTGAAGATCAACCGAAGGTGGACCTTGCAACATGACAATGACCCTAAACATACCAGTAAATCCACCAAGGAATGGCTGAAAAGAAAGAAATGGAGGGTTCTGGAATGGCCAAGTCAAAGCCCGGATCTAAATCCCATCGAGATGTTGTGCATGAAACCCCTCAAACATCGCACAGCTGAAATAATTCTGCATGGAGGAGTGGGCAAAAATTTCTCCCAGTCGATGTCAGAGACTGGTAGACAGTTATAAGAAACGCCTACTTGAGGTTGTTTCTGCCAAAGGGGCAATACCACCAACTAGAGCCAAGGGTGTACTTACTTTTTCCACATGCGAAATTTGCATTTATGTTTATTTAAATTATACAATGGACTACAAAATGTAAATGTTTCATGATATTTGTTATATTATATCACCTTTATCTGTCAATATTGTTGAAATGAAGATCAAATAGCTGTATGTTGAAATATGTTGAAAAAGTCAAAACTTTACATGGGGTGTACTTACTTTTTCACGTGACTGTAACTACAAGGGTGTGATGCAATCAAACTCACTGTGAGGTTTTGACTTGTCTCGTCTTTTACAAAGCTCAGTCCTCTTCTCATCTGGTTATCCTTGTCAGCATCACCTTTTACATGAGGGAAGAGATTTAAAAAAAAAAAGATCTGGAAGAGCAATTATATACGTCATAATAATCACAACTTACTGTTTTTAATCAACATTGTCACTCTAAGTGTTTGTCGGACATACACTATATTACCAAAAGTCATGGGACGGCACACTCAAATGCGAAATTAACCCTCACAACCTGCATGTGCATAGAAGAAACTAGAAATTCCATTTGGTAAATCTAAATTGTAATAAGCACGACACTCGATAAACCAACAAAAACTTCTCACTACGTATACTATATATGCCTTGAGCTTACACTTGAAGATCACTCACTCGATTAACTTGCTGTTTTGGCCTTTGTGCATGCAATGGTGGCTTGTACCATGCTCTAGGCCTGGTAACCTTCTGACATGACCAGGATAACTGGAAGTGTTTTTTCCCAACTTTCCAGATCCTGATCTCCCAGGCCCATGACGCCCATTCCAACCCCACGATCCTCTTCATGAGGAAGTGGTAGGGAGAAGCTAATCGTTCGGTCTCCACACCTGAACTTGCAGATATGGTCACTGTGCACGCGGAGTTTCACTGCTTCATTTCCCTTCCTCTTCCGTTTTTCTTTTCTCTTATTTTTACTCCCATTTTCTGTTTATATCGCCTCCCACCAGCAGATAACCCGGTTCCACCAGGCTGTTGTCAGGGAATTTCGTTCTCAATAAAGTGTGGAATATTTAGGGAGCTTGCTAGGAATGTCCTTTGACATCATGATGCCAGGGACATGTGGAAACTCCACTGAATGAATGTACAGTGCCATAATGTATAGCGGCAGCGACTACAGCTTCGAGTCTTCGGGACACAATCCCACAACTTGTATTTATATATAGAATAGAAAATAGAAATAGAAATGAAAAGATAGATTGATAGATAGAAGATAGATAGAATATTAGAGTTTTACATTTGTACCATTTGGCCCTTTATCATTACAGCCACAATTGTTTTTACGTACCTCCAATTGCTGTGCATCCCAATTAACAGCTTCTTCTTTTTTGTATGCACAGGAAAAAGAGAAGGGGTGTGGGGGAGCTAACATGCAGCAGGGTTCAAGGACAAAATAGAGGGAGTCTTGGAGAGATAAGGCAGGGGTACCAGCCCAGAGGAAAGAGCAGTACTCCATCAAGATGCGGATGACGGCCTCGTTTGTCGATAAAATTTCAGGTGTGCCCAGGAAAGACTTTGCACGATGGAGGAAGATGTTACATAGGTGGTTTGCCCAAAAAGATCATGGCTGATAGTAATGAGGCTGAAACGTTTGAGTAACTTAAATTCTTGAAGAGGATTGTTAAGGAGGTAGATGGGAGGGTTCACCAGATGGACAGCTGTTGGTTAGCTTTAATTGGTTTGTTTGGCCTGTTATTACCCTGCGCTCGCGAAGCGAAAACAGGGTCAAGCATTCAGTTGGGTACATGTGCCGTGTGTATCTGCATTTTAAAAATTCATTTTCTCGGCAACCATTCGTCCGATTGACGCGACATTTTACCAGAGAAGCGCCTCCGCCTGTAGAATTTCTTTATTCATAATTATGATGTCATAGGTAACGTGGTACGGACGCCATCTTGGAAAAAACGTTACACCTCTATATCCTCCAAACCGCTCAATGGAAAAAATTGAAACATGGCTCATTGTCAAGTACTCACCATGGGGAATAAGATACGTTGATGGTGATGTCATCGGTGCCTTAATTATGACGTCATAATTCGACAAGTACAACGCTTGATCTGATCAGTATGAATAAAACACAAAAGTCCTCTGCAACTGTTAGTCCGATGGACATGAAATGTTCAGAATATGAGCGGCTCCTCCTGTAGAATTTTTGTAATGATAATTATAACGTCATAGGTCACGTGGTACAGACGCCATCTTGGAAAAAATCAAAAAAAGTTGCACCTCTATATCTCCAAAACCGCTCCATGGAAAAAATTGAAACATGGCTCATTGTCAAGTACTGCCCTTGGGGAATAAGACATGTTAATGACGATGTAATTGGTGCCTTCGTTATGACGTCATAATTCGACAAGTACAACACTTATCGATAATTGTGAAAAAAAATTCTCAACAACTGTCGGTCTTATGGGCACGAACTTTTCACCATAGGAGCGCCTCCTCCTGTAGAATATTTTAATGATAATCATGACGCCATAGATGATGTGGAACAGGTGCCATCTTGCAACAATTCAAGTTGGAAATCAATCGTCTCGATCTCAATTTATTTCCCCTCTTCATGTTCCTATCTTCTCTCTTTACATTTTCCCCATTTTCTTTCTTTGCTTTTTTACCGAGGGAGGGCCCTCGTGTTCTGGACTCAACGCATCCCCTGCAGTATTAATATAAAACAAAAAAACACGATATTGAAAATTGAATAAGCAGTTGTAAGTTCAAAATCCTGCATACTTCCTTACTGTTGCAATACTTTGGGTAATATAGTCTGTATCGGTGAAGGTGTGAGGAGGTAGTTTACATGATTTTCAGGAACAAATGCTGATATTGCTTCATTTGGACAGGTATCAAAATGTTGCTGTCCAATAATTACTGATAAAATTTAAACAGTTATTTATTGATGTTGATATACTTACGAGGAAGTGCGATGCGTTCAAATTCATGGAGCGTCTTACTTTCAACTGTCTTCACTCGGCATTTATAGACTTTCCCAAGATTGTCAACAGCCTTTGGCGCACTCACCAGCACCCTGATCACAAACAGAAAACAGTGGTGAAAAATCAGCAGGACATGTACGAAACATAAGATCCATCCATTCTTTAAATGACTCTGTCAAGACCAACTTGGTGGTCAATGCAATGAGTTAGAAAATCTGCGCTCACAATCCCAAGTATTAGCAAAACCAAAGCTAGTAAAATAGCACCTGTAGCAGAATTTAAATAAATGATCCCTGCAAACATTTTTTTAATGATTTCGCCAGGTATTGGCTTAGCGGTTAGGGTGCCGGCTTGGGATCCGAGGATCCTGGGTTCAAATCCTGGTCGATCTCTGAATTAACGCCAGGGTGGTTGACTCAGCCTGTCATCCTTCTGAGGTCGGCAAGTTGAGTACCGGTTCACGGGTAATTCCCTGTGTGTCGCAAGAGGTGACTAACAGGGTTGGTGGCAGGAAGAGCATCTGGCTGTAAAACATTGCTTCAAAAAGGGGACCACGGTGCCCGAAAAAGGCCAACCCCCGCTCTGTAGAGAAAAATGGCATCTAAAGGTGGTTTATATATCCATCCATGTTGTCTCTTACATGCAAGGGCGTAGATCCACCCATTAAAGACTGGATCGCCACGCCGCTTGTCTTCAGGATGGAGGCAGGACTTTGTAAATTGGGTCTTGTGCCGACGATACTACTCTTCGCAAAAGACACTGAGATATTTAACGTCCATCAACTAATTTAGCAGATGGGGCGTCTAGTTTAATGCCCTCCTGAGGTACGGCGCACATGCTCCAGCATTGCCCTGCATGCAAAACACCAAGATGAGAATTTATAGCTGGGTTGGGATTCAAACTCAGACTAGACAGCTGAGAGGGGAGTGTGCATATCTCTAGTCGAGGCCATCATGTTTCAAATCCTACCTGGGTTCCTCTACAGCTGCAGACATTCACACTTAGCACATACATGAGGAAGTCTGCTGTCGTGGCTAATTCGATGATGGAGGAACTTGAACAAAAGATATTTGAGTCTCAGGAGAATTGGCTCTCACAATACTGGAACATGTATGTGGATGCCACTTTCGTCATTATGCATAAAGATCTAGTAGACCACCTTCTAGGGCAACTTAGCCAAGTATTCCCCAGCATTAGCTTTGCAAACTAAGTTGAAAAATAATGCAAATTGGCTTTTTTGGACGTGGAGATTTACCGGAAGCCTGATGGCTACCTAGCGACATCAGTTTCCAGGAAATCAACCCATATCAGCAGGTTACTGGATTTTAACTCCTGCAACCCAATCACCTACACATGCAGTGCAGCATGGGCCTTGGTAGTTTGGGCATAGACTGTGTCATCTTCCAAAGCCGATACAGGAGTCCTGCTGAATAATGGGTATAGCAAAGGGATATACTCCCTACCCTGAAAGAACCAAAACGGGCAGAAAGGGCACTGTGCGCTGCTGTACTCAGGACACCACCAAGGCACCCAGAAAGGATGCATGGCCCTTGTACTACCAGGGACTTTCCGAATGGATTGGCAAGGTAGTATGCAGTGCACGGATTTGTGTAGCGTACATGCCTCTATGTACCATCCGTACTGTCATTTATAAACTAAAGGACAGGATAACAAATGGTGGCAAATCAAGAGTCAATTACTGTTCATCAAGCAGAGACTGTGACCATTTATACATTAGTGAAACTGGAAGAATTTTTAAATGAAGGCTAGATGAACATGACAGAGCAATTAGACTTGGAAAGGTGACACAGCCAGCAATATCGTGCCATTACCTGAAATCTTGCCACCAATTTAATTTGGATGGGACCCTTGTCCTAGACGTGTCATCCAACAAACGACAGATTGATTCTGAAAGCATGACATGTCAAGAGCCGAGAGAGTGGTCGACTAGGGTCAGTATGCTTTTTTTGGTTAAATTTAATATTCCTGACTGCAAACCTCCTGGCTGGTGATCAGCAGGGCAGAGACAATGTGTTTGCGTGGCAGGCGACACTTGTTGCTAACAGGTCGTGCAGCAACTGCTGTGGTGAGACTCGATCTGTGCCTTGCCGCCTCGTCAAGTTAGGGGGTTCAATCTGTATATATATTATATATTGTTCCGGTTGTGCCATCAAGGCAAACCCCCTATAGTTTGTTGCAGGACAACATGTAGCCTGCAGTAGTTAGTTATCTCTTATTGAATGTAAAGATTAGCCCTTTCCCATTGTGTAGTAATTAAGACCAAATATGTCTTGAGTTAGGCAGGATCTTCAAACCTTCGTTGGTTAAGGGAAACCATTACACCAGATGTGCAGGAAGGCGTGGCCAAAGCCGGAGCCCTGAATGAAAGGTGGAAGGAGGACTACAAACCTTCCGAGAAGGAGGAAGGATTGAAGGCCAGCATGCGACAAATCTCAGCCAATGGGAGGCTGCGGAACATTTTGGAGGGCGTGGGCGGGTCTGATAAAACCCCAGTCCAGCGCATTATCATTCTCTTTGCTTTGGATTTTCGCTGCTTACAGGACGACATCTCTCATGCTTTTTGGGACTTCGCCGAGTAAACACCTGAGCTCTTGCCTTTTTCGCCACGCCCACAACGAGACCTCGCTTGCTTTTTCGTTCCTCCCACGACACGTGTTTAGCCTTTGTGTTCTTCGTCGACACCCATCGCTTCTGCGCCGATCTCTTGCGCCATCCGGCTGACCTGCAAGCGTTGGCTTTCTCCGCGACTCATCATGAAGCTGAAGCTCGTCCCACCTGCGCTGAATCTAGGTCAACATGCGCTGAAGTTTATCTACCTGTGCTGAAGTTCGTCCATGCCAACTTCGAGGCAGCGGTTTGTCCTTCGGACCTTACCTCATTCAGGCTGCACGTCCGGATCGGGTATTGAACTGCGAACTGCGCACATCAGACCACGTGGCAATTGCGAGGCAATCCCAGCACATACATCGGTACGCCCTTAACCAGAGTGTTATTCCCTGAGTGAGTGCGTCAGAGTGTGAAGGCGCCAGTGGGGTTTATTATTAGGTAAGACTTGATAAGCTATATCTTTTGTGTATTCTCTGTGCCTTCAAAATAAAAGGCTGTACATTTGGTTACTTTCCAACCTGTTCGGATACGTCTTTTCTCCATTGGCCGAGCATCATCCGAGACCGAATTTGGCTCGAATCGGGTACATAAATCACGTCAGGTAACGCCGCTTTCCACACCGTGCAAATCCATTCGGCACACAATTGAATAAGGTGTGTGAAAGCGAGAATTTCGATTGCCGTCTTTGGTCACGTGTGCACCTTGACGTGTGCACCTTGAAGGTATTCGTGATTTTTCCGGTATTAACCGAGGGGAATCACGCACCAAAATTGATGTCAAGGAGTGGGATTTTTGATACACCGCAACAATATATATATACATATATTGTATATTAGCGGAGCCTACCCATCACTTTGCTGACGGACCAATTAGTCGTCCTGTTTACCAAAATCAATTTACCAATGTGAAGAGTGCTTTACCCTCAGCGTTGCCCAGATAAAAAAAATTCTTTTTTTTTTTCCTTTTTTTTGTATACTGAATCGAGGCTCGTGAAAGAGCTGACATTTACTTCACAAATAAATCAACCAGACAAACAAAATATATAAAAAGAGGGAGCGGAAGACAAGAGAAGGGGAAGCACAGAACCACTTGAGAGCACACAACATTTAAGAGCAGAGAGATGTGTGGGAGGGAGAGGGCTTGGGGGAAGGAGGCGTGGGAACTGGGGGGGGGGGGGGGTGGGAGAAGTATAAAACACAAGGACACCAAGGACTTCCAGGACAGAAGTTATTTCAAAAAAGTGGAATTGGGGTGAAATTAGCGGGGATAGAAAAGATCAAGGTTTTGGTTGGGGGAAGATAAGAGATGGTGGTGAACAGCTGTTTTAAAGACCTGGAGGGTGGAGTGGGATTGAAGAGAGTGAGGGAGTTTGTTCCAGAGGCGGGAGAAAAGAGGAATGAAGGAGTGAAGGTGAGCAGAGAGTCTTGATTTTGGCAGTTTAACCATAAGAGGCTTGCAGGCAGATCTTGTGCGACCTGTAGGAATATTTGCTGGACAGAGCCCAGAGAGAGCTGGGGGGGCAAGGCCAGAGAGGAGTCGGTAGAAGATGGAAAGACCACCAACCTGCCTGCGGTGAGTGAGTGAGAGGCCCTTGGAGTTAGCTTCATTGCGGGAGATTCCAATGATTCTGAACGCTTTGGTTTCAACAGCGTGAAGACGAGCTAGGTGTGAGGCAGGAGCACCAGCCCAGAGGGGAGAGCAGTATTCCATTGAGCTGCGGATGAAAGCCTTGTATGTGGTGAGGAGCTCAGGTGTGCCAAGGAAGGACTTCGCACGACGGAGGATGCCCAGTCGGCGACTGGCTTTGGAGGCCAGATTTGAAATGTGGTTTTCCCAGGAAAGATCACGGCAGATAGTGAGACCCAAAAGCTTGAGTGACAGAACTTCTTGGAGAGGATTATTCAGAAAGTGGATGGGAGGGTTGTCCAGTTGGTCTTTACAGAGAGACATCGAAAGAGTGTGAGATTTGTCAGGATTGAAAGACATGTTCCACTTGTTTGCCCAGTCTGTGATTTTGTCCAGGTCTGCAGAGAGTGAGGAGGCTGCAGACTGCCGATCTGAGGGATGAAGAATGGAGCGACAGAGAGTAGTCATCAGCAAAGAGATAGAGAGGATTTTCAAGAGAGTCAGAGAGATCATTGATGAAGACCAGAAAAAGCACAGGGCCCAGAACACTGCCTGCCCAGAATAGAACTGCCTGCCCAGAACACTGCCCAGAACACTCCCAGAACCTCTTTAAAATCCCCTGTTCAGATTCTCACGGAAGTCGTCCCATGTTGGACCGTATTCATGAGGTGGACCACAATCTGGCTGTCCGCCTCTTCATGATTGCAGTCTCCCTCCATCTGGACACTTGATCCAATGTGGATGACCAATGAGGAAGAGGTGATGAAGAGGTTTTTGTGTGTTGGGAATTGGATCTGGGATCCAGCTGTGGCTCGTAGATGGTTCAACTCTTCCTTATTGTTTGATTCTCTCGAGAACCCCGCAAAGTTGGCTGGAACTCTAACCTTCTCTGTCACACGTTGCCTTTCACACTCTCCTAAAAGTAGCAATTGAAGGTCACATCTAAGCTCATGCAGTTTGCCAGTTGAGCAAAACGTATCCACATAATCCTTGAATGTTGAGTTGGTGTTCTGTCAAATGTGATACGGAATCAAGCCCCTGTTGATGATGACAGTGTCATGTCAGAGACAACAAGACAGAAGGAGGACCCTGTGTCTGAATATATTAAGGGATTTTCAGCCAGCAGAAAATGAAGGAGATCAGACTTACTAGTGGCAGAAACAGTGAGAGCCGCTGGAATATCCTCAAACTCAGAATCAAAGACCACTTGCAGATCGATCCTCCTGTCGGGTTGTGAAGGACACCACCAAGGCACCCAGAAAGGATGCATGGCCCTTGAATATCTGGGCTTTCTATCCCGCTGCTGTTTTCTTCCTTGTCAACCTCCCCTGGTAGAAGTTTAGCTTCAGATTTCTCACAGCTTGCTTCAGGTCATCGGTTTCTCAGATCAGTTTGGTGTAGCCTTCGTATTGTGTCTAAGCTGCCTCTTCAAACTGGAACACACCTTGAGCGACATTTTCGCTTTAACATGCGCATCCATCCAGAGTAACGAGTTCTTTGGAACGTTCCTTGAACTGGTTGTTTGGCCTTAAGACCACCAAATGTTCTCGAAGGAGTGCCTCAAACTGCACTTGTGAGGCTGGGTTCTCATTGTGGTGAAAGACGTCTGCATCCGAAGATTGAAAACCAGTGCCATCTGCAAACTGTTGGAGGAGAGCTCCCACCAGCGGTACAATCAATGTCCATTTCTCTATTGCCTTATTCTATTGCCTTATTTCTCTATTGATGACTCTATTGCTGCAGGCTTTTATGTCAGGCCAATCACCCCTCCTGCTCCCTTCAGTTCCTTGATTCCCTGTTCCAATACTTGGTCAGTTCGCAGTGCGAAATACCTCCTCGTTTTGCTGATGTCCCACATTCCGGCATCAAATTGAGCTTGGACAATTGGTGGGAGACATTCCGTATCCCTGAGCTCCCAATGATGTTTCCCCATCATTTTCAATACATATTAATACATAATCATTGATTGACGTATTTCTGAAATGTCCTGGGGGTGGGGGGGAGGTGGGGGGGGGGGGGGGGCTCCAAGGGCATAAGGGAGGAAAATTTGCGGTGTGTTTTTGGGCACGATCATTTGGTCTTGAGAATAATTTTCGTTTGATGCATCATTTGTGAGAATCGGTCCTTAAACCTGGAAGTTACAAGATGCACTACTCTCTGGGGGACCCGAGGGACAAAGGGGCCATCCAGGGGAGTAAGGGGACAATTTTTTGTGCTTTCCTCAAGAATACATTTAGGAAAAAAAATTGCTTTTGGCACAACCTGTAAATGTCATGCATATTTATTAGGGTGAGGGTCCCCTACTACTTGCAGATAGATCTGTGACATGTCGCAGGTGAGAAAAAGCAAAACAACAAAAAACATTTATACGAGGGTCAATCAATAAGTAACCTTAAAATGGCGATAGAAATTCGAGAATGTAATGTGTATAGTTGTAGATGACATATGTTATATCTATGGGTAAGAGTCATGTTTTGCCTGTTTTAGATCTGGCAACATTGAGCATATGATGTCAGTCGAGCAGTTCCAAGATGGCGACTCACTTAGAAGCATGCACCAGGGAGGAGCGACGTTCTGTCATCCGTTTATTGGGAAGTGAGGGTGTGAATCCCAGTGAAATCCATCGCAGAATGAAGATGCAATATGGTGACGCATGTTTATTGCTGCAGCAGGTGTATGACTGGGACAGGATGTTTAAACGTGGAGTGTCCAATGTGGCAGACACTGCTCGCTCGGGCCGGCCTCACACAGCCGACACACCAGAAATGGTTGCAGGAGTTGAGAGCGTGCTCAGGGAAAACTGTCGCATTACCCTGGATGAAGTGGTCTCCGAATTGAACATTAGCCATGGTTCAGCACACCATATCATTCACAACTTGCTGGGGTTCCACAAAGTGTCTGCAAGGTGTGTGCCGAGACAACTCACACCCGAACTGAAAGAACGGTGAGTGGACGCATGTGAAGAACTTCTGTGACATTACGAAACAGAAGGCGACACTTTCTTACAGCGCATAGTGACATTGGGGGTGAAAGATGGGTCGACTACATTCCGCCAGAAACAAAGAGGGCAAGCAAAGGGTGGCGCCATTAACTTCACCGAAGCCCAAAAAATTCCGCACACAGCCGTCCACTGGAAAAGTGATGCTGATGCTCTTCTGGGATAGCCGAGGCCCACTTGTAGAACATTACATGCCCAGGAGGACCACAATCACGAGTGCATCATACTGCGACCTCCTTAACAATCATTTGAAACCAGCAATCAGATCAAAACGTCGTGGACTACTCACTACCGGTATTTTGCTGCAGGAAGACAATGCTCGACCCCATACTGCCCATGCAACAGCTGCAACAATCGAGGACCTGCATTTTGAGTGTCTTCCACATCCACCCTACTCGCCAGACCTCGCCCCTTCGGATTACCACATCTTTGGGTGACTTAAAGAGGCGCTTGGTGGAACCACTTTCCGATCTGACGAAGAGGTCCAAGAGGCAGTGCACGAATGGCTACACGAGCAGCCAAAATGTTTTTTCTCGGGGAATCCAGGCCTTAGTAACGCGCTGGAAAAAATGCATTGAACGCAATAGAGATTATGTTGAAAAATAACAGTTGTTACACACGTACATGCAATAAACAAGTTGTGAAAATTATTTTAAGGTTACTTATTGACTGCCCTTCGTATATGTATATTTATATATATATACACTGAACAGCAAAAGAAACGTCAGTCAGAATCAATATTTTGGAGTCGAATTGAGATTCGAATTGAGATTTAGGATCAACATGAAACATTACAGGTATGGTCACCACAGTTCAAACAATAATGTGAAATGTTCTGAATAAGAAAAACACAAGACCAGGTGAGAACAAGGGAGGTCAAAATCAGTATCTTGTGTGACCTCCGTGAGCATTGATGACAGCCATACATTGTCTGTACATGGAGTGGATTAATCGGTTGATGAAGGCATTTGCCACTTGAGCCCACACTCTGAGAAACGCCTGACTGAGTTGAGCTGCAGTTGTCGGCCTTGGTCGAACGTCATTCAGTCTTCTTTGAACCTCGTCCCACAAGTGCTCTATTGGGTTTAAATCGGGGCTGAGCACAGGCCAGTGCATGGTTTGCATGCCATTCTGTTGCAGGAAGTCCCTTGTTGCTCTGGCAGCGTGGGCACGGGCGTTATCCTGCTGGAAGACATGATTTCCGTGACGTCCAAAATGTGGCACAATGTGAGGTCTGAGGACTTGATCGATGTAGCGAGCAGCTGTGACACCATTGCCTCTTCCTGGACCAATATTCTGGAACACCACAGGACCGACTTTGTGATTGAGAGCAATAGCACCCCATACCATGATGTTTGGACCACCCCACGAGTCTCTTTCCATCACACAGTCATCTGAGTAGCGTTCCCCACGTCTACGCCAAACTCTCACTCTGGCATCTGCCGTGGAAACACAGTTTCGGCTTTCGTCTGAGAAAAGAACGGTTCTCCACTGCGGGTAACGCCAATTTTGATGCTGTGTGGCCCACTGTAGTCGGTCACGGCAGTGTCGAGCTATAAGAATGGGGCCACGATACGGCCTGTGACAACGGACATCCCTGTTCTTCAAACGTCGATGGACTGTATCACCACTAATGTGTCTCTGGTGGGTTCCAACTGTTTGTCTTGCAGTTTCTGTAGCCCTGGTAAAGCGATCTTGGATGTGATGACGCACAATCTGTCGATCCTGTCGTGGTGTTGTTACCCTCGGTCTGCCACTGCATGGGCGGGCATCGGTGCTGTTGGTGGCCTGGTATCGTTCCTGTAACCTGTAGATGGTTCTCACGTTGACATGGAAAGCATTGGCAACCATTCGTGCAGTCTGTCCAGCATGCAATCTTCCAATAGCCTGGTCTCTCTGAATCCTCATAAGTCTGGGCATGGCGCTGGCATCGAAACACGAATGATGAACACACGTTTTGGGGTGCCTTTTATAGGGAAAGTCACAAGGAGACGCACATGCATTTTGATTTCCATGGGAATCATGCACGACTTTGTACCATGGTCGTTTTTTTCTCTGCGTTTTGGTGACCTGTTTTTATCCACGTGTGCACCACTGTCGGTAGTTAGGATTAAATTTAGATACAGACTAATGTAAATAACGAGATATCTAAACGAAATGCATTGATATTTCTATGGGAAATGTTCAGGAAACCGAAACTCGCGGTTGGTCCATCGTGCACGGGTGAAGGAGCAAGGTGCCTGGATGGAGCCACATGGGATATTCTCAGACCCAACACCATGCAAACAAGACAACAAATAAAATGCACAATAATTAATTTAATAAAGTAAATCAAAATATATAAATGAACGGTGAGGTAAATCTAATTCCTAATGTGAGACATCTCCATTCAGACACAAATACACAACACGGGGGAAAGACAATAAAAATAAACGGTTTTCTTTTTTTGGGCCAGTACTCAACTCCAGTCCAAAATGCACCTGGGAGCTTGATGGTTGCAGCAGTCCGTGCAGCCACCCATGCGGGAAACGCCCAGGCGTCAGCAAGCAGTCAACCAGCCTTTCCTCGCTTCCACTGCCAAGTGAGACGCGGCTCTCTGCTCCCCCGAAAAGCACCGAGTCAAACAACACCACCTCCTCCAATGTTGCAAATGTTCAGAGCTCACAGAGTTCACAGGTCCGAAAGAGCGACTGAGCGATTCTTCTTCCTCTCCCTCAAACCTTCCTGCTCTGACATCACACTGGCCAATCACCGATCTCCATTACATCACTCCATGTCCTCCCGACCAATGACAAAGCTTAGGGCGTGGCCTGTCGGTTACGATAGCATGGAGGCAGAGTTTAGCCGTCGTTTGGGACTGTTTGGCTTCTGTCGATAATTGTCAGTTAATGGACGTTTGTTGTTGTTTAAACGGATGGTTTTATGGCTGGCCTTGTTGCAATTATAAAAAAAACAAAGGGAAAAATCACAGAAGGCAATCACATACTGGGAGAAACAGCCTTAGACCCTACCAAGTTAACATAGCTCCATCCCCTGTGTGAAGACACGTAAACGATCTTAAACCCAGTTTTTCCCTACTTGAATACATCGAGATGTCTCCTACTCGTACACGGTCCATGCTACACCTATACGATCCTACCTCTACTATGGCATTTCATCCTCTACCCCCACAAACATAACAATATATATATATATATATATATATATATATATATATATATATATATATATATATATATATATATATATATATATATATAACTGTAAGAAATAGTAGAAACTCCAAAGTACGAGCAGGGCGTCTCATTTGTATTGAATAAATAATCGTTAGATTAAATAAGACGCGGACGTAGCTTCAGGACATCGATCTTTAATTGTCGACAAGCTTTCGACCAACAAAGGTCTTCTTCTGAGTCTACAAAAACAGTAGGCATGTATATCAGTCAAGTATGTATGGTGATATGTGTGTGAGATGTGTGATGTGTGTAGAAAATGCATACAGAAGGAAGAGCCACGCCAAAGTTCACTCACCAGCCCCAAGTTCAACGGAAGTGACCGTTTGCGTTAGTTAGGGTGCACGTGCATATACAAATATAGAGATATACATACATAAACACACAAGCATATATTCATATCCCATTTATATTCATATAATATATTTATATATTTATATAAATGACATATAAAGGTAGAATGAATGAATGAATGAATGAATGAATGATGAATGAATGAATGAATGGGTTACGGTTAACAATTTGATTGGGTTGATGTTGGAACATGCTTTAGTCATCAAAATTTATGCCATGAGGGACTTTTGTCCGAAGTTTGTGTATCCAAAAGGACTCACGTTTCAGAATCGTGGTGTGTGATCGATTTGTGATTGATTCAATGGCAGAGATCTGAATGTCATTTATAGAGTGATCCGGTTGATTAAAGTGTATCGTGTAAGGTAGAGATTTGCCCTGACTGGTGTGGAAGTTATTGATTTCTGACCGGGTGTTATTAAATCGTGTGTAGAGTGTATTCTCAGTTTTTCCAACATATTGTTTGGTGCACTTTTGGCAAGTGATTAGGTATATGACCCATGTAGATTTGCAGTTCATATAGGAGGTGATGGGGAATTTTTGTCCAGTGCTAGAACTACAGAATTTGTTTCCTTCTAGTAAATGCTTGTGAATAATGCATTTTTTTGCTGTGCATTTATAGAAGCCAGGGATCCTAGTTTCTTTGTTGTGGGGCTGTGGGTGCTTTGCTTTTACCAAGAGGTCCCTGAGTGTCCGACCACGTCGAAATGATGTTAGTGGAGGTTGAGGAAATGTGGTGCCGAGTGTTTCTGATTGATGGAGGAGAGGAAGGGCCTTATTCAGAATACTTGGCAATTGGGATGAGGTAGCAGAGTAGGTGGTTACCAGTGGGACACGGTTAGTTGCAGGTTTGGGTTTGTAAGTCAGAAGGTCTGCTCTCGGTATGTGTTTTGCTATGGACGGACATTTGCTATGCACTCGGTTTTTCAACGGACGACATTACATTCAAACTCAAGGTACCGCTATGGGTACCCCTGTTGCACCATCGTACGCTAACATCTTCATGGGAATGATAGAGGCCAAGATCAATGCACAACCTCATCACGGAATCTTGGACAAATCCTGGGTACGTTATATTGATGACATCCAGTTCATCTGGTCAAAATCCCCCCGTAGTCTCGCACAATTCCAAAATGAATTAAATTTGATTCATCCGACCATCAAGTTCACATTCGACAGCTCACAGTCCGAAGTTCACTTTCTAGACACATCACTCACGCTTCAAAATAACAGACTCGAAACAGAACTATACACCAAACCAACAGACACTCACTCTTACCTTCTCCCTTCTTCATCTCATCCTAAACATACAATTGCAAGCATACCATACAGTCAAGCACTCAGAGTAAGACGCATTTGCTCAACAGAAATGGCAGAAGAAACTTCTCTCTGCCAATTAGAAACACACTTCATTGCAAGAAACGATGACCCTCACTCTGTGAAAGAAGCAATAACCCGAGCAAAACACATACCGAGAGCAGACCTTCTGACTTACAAACCCAAACCTGCAACTAACCGTGTCCCACTGGTAACCACCTACTCTGCTACCTCATCCCAATTGCCAAGTATTCTGAATAAGGCCCTTCCTCTCCTCCATCAATCAGAAACACTCGGCACCACATTTCCTCAACCTCCACTAACATCATTTCGACGTGGTCGGACACTCAGGGACCTCTTGGTAAAAGCAAAGCACCCACAGCCCCACAACAAACAAACTAGGATCCCTGGCTTCTATAAATGCACAGCAAACAAATGCATTATTCACAAGCATTTACTAGAAGGAAACAAATTCTGTAGTTCTAGCACTGGACAAAAATTCCCCATCACCTCCTATATGAACTGCAAATCGACATGGGTCATATACCTAATCACTTGCCAAAAGCGCACCAAACAATATGTTGGAAAAACTGAGAATACACTCTACACACGATTTAATAACACCCGGTCAGAAATCAATAACTTCCACACCAGTCAGGGCAAATCTCTACCTTACACGATACACTTTAATCAACCGGATCACTCTATAAATGACATTCAGATCTCTGCCATTGAATCAATCACAAATCGATCACACACCACGATTCTGAAACGTGAGTCCTTTTGGATACACAAACTTCGGACAAAAATCCCTCATGGCATAAATTTTGATGACTAAAGCATGTTCCCACATCAACCCAATCAAATTGTTAACCGTAACCCATTCATTCATTCATTCATTCATTCATCATTCATTCATTCATTCATTCTACCTTTATATGTCATTTATATAAATATATAAATATATTATATGAATATAAATGGGATATGAATATATGCTTGTGTGTTTATGTATGTATTGAAGGAACTGCGCTCCAACGCGGGTCGAAAGAATTGACGCGACCAAAGACGGAATTCGTCCGAGTTGCTTTATTGAAACAAAACAGCTCAGGTATTCTGACAAGCCCGTTTATCGGGCAACAATATATATACACATTTATGTCGGGAAGTTTGCCCGGCAAAAGCTATACCGGGCATGCCCGGGTGTCAAGGGCGAGCCTTGGAAAGGCGAGTCTGGACCTGCCCGGGCGTGTTTGGCTGCGGCCTGGCAAGTCGAGGCTGGGCGTGCCCGGGCGCTCTGGGCGAGCCCTGGAAAGGCGATAGCGGGCATGCCCGGACGCTCTGGGCGAGCCCTGAAAAGGCGATAGCGGGCATGCCCGGACGCTCTGGGCGAGCCCTGGAAAGGCGAGAGCGGGCATGCCCGGGAAAGACGAGACCGGGCGTGCCCGGGAGGTTCGGGCGTGCCCGGGAACAGTGAGTCCGGGCATGCCCGGGAGAGGCGCGTCTGGCCGTGTTCTGGCCGGTGCAAGGCGATTGTGTGCATCCAGCGGTAACCGCTACACACGCCCCTCCAGAATCGACCTGCACCGGCAGGGTCAATTTAAGGGGGGTCCGGATGACCCGGCCGAAGCGACCACTGGAGGGTCGTGGGGAGGGGTCCGACGTGGTGGTGGGTGGTCGAGCGGGGGGAACTGTGGACGGGGGGCGGCCTCGCCGCGGAGGAAGGGCCAACCGTGGTGGTCGGTCGACGTCCATGTGCGCCGGTTTGAGGCGGTCCACAGAAATCCGGTCCGGCCAGCCGCCGAAGTCGACGATGAAAGACTTGTCGCCCCGTCGCAGGACCCGGAAGGGCCCGTCGTACGGCGGCCGGAGTGGCCCCCGGTGCGCGTCATGACGCACAAAGACGTACTCCGCTGTGCGAAGCGCCGGGGGGACGGAGGACTGGGGGCCACCGTGGCGGGACGTCGGCACGGGGGCAAATCGTCGGGCGGCCTCCTGGAGGTCCGAGCGCTGGCGAGCGGCGGACCAGGGACTGGTAGCGTCGGGCACGAATTCGCCCGGGACGCAGAGCGGCTGGCCGTAGACGAGCTCGGCGGCGGACGCCTGGAGGTCTTCCTTGGGGGCCGTGCGAAGGCCCAAAAGGACCCACGGCAGCCGGTCGGCCCAACCGTCGTCCTGAAGGCCAGCCATGAGTGCGGCCTTCATGGAGCGGTGAAACCGCTCGCACAACCCGTTGGCTTGGGGGTGGTAGGCCGTGGTGCGGTGCAGCGTGACCCCCAACGAACGGGCGACCGCGCCCCAAAGCTCAGACGTGAACTGTGGGCCGCGGTCGGACGAGATGTCCGCTGGTGCGCCGAAGCGCGCGACCCAGGTGGTGATGAACGCCTGCGCCACGTCGGCGGTGGTGGTGGAGGCGAGGGGCACGGCCTCCGGCCACCTGGTGGTCCTGTCCACCATGGTGAGCAGGTGGGTGAACCCCCGCGAGGGGGGCAGGGGACCCACCAGGTCCACGTGGACGTGGTCGAAACGCCGTTCAGGCACGGAGAAAGGTGCCAGCGGGGCCTGGGTGTGGCGGTGGACCTTGACCCGCTGGCAGGCCGTGCAGGCGTTGGCCCAGTCGCGGATGTTTCGTCGAAGGCCGTGCCAGACGAAACGCGCCGACACCAGCTTCTGAGAAGCTTTCCGGCCCGGGTAAGAAAGGTCGTGGATGGAGGCGAAGATGCGGCGCTGCCAGGAAACGGGCACGATGGGGCGAGGCTGGCCCTGGGAGACGTCGCAGAGCAGGACGGTGCCCGCGAAGGGAATGTCGGCCAGGCGGAGGCCCGTGTCCGCCGCACGGAGTGCCTGCACCGAGGCGTCGGTGGTCTGGTCGGCCGCCATGAGCGCGAAGTCCACGCCGAGGTGGACCGCGTTCGCGCTGGCCCGAGAAAGACAGTCGGCCACGGCGTTGTCTTTGCCGGCGACGTGCCGGATGTCCGTGGTGAACTCCGACACGGCGGAGAGGTGGCGCTGCTGGCGGGCCGACCACGGCTCTGTGACCTTAGCCATTGCGTAGACCAACGGCTTGTGGTCGACGAAAGCCGTGAACGGGCGGCCCTCCAGGAGGTGTCGGAAATGGCGAATGGCCAGGAATAGCCCGAGCAGCTCGCGGTCGAACGTGCTGTAGTTTAACTCGTTCGGCCGGAGTTGCCGGCTGAAAAAAGCGAGTGGCTGCCAAACCACGTCCACCCATTGCTCATGGACGGTGCCCACTGCGTAGTTGGAGGCGTCCGTAGTGAGGGCGATGGGCGCGTTGAGCACCGGGTGAGCCAGCAGCGTTGCATCGGCGAGGGCCCGTTTGGCGCTGGCGAAGGCCGCGTCCATGGCCGCGGACCAAACAATGTCATGCTTGGCCGGCTTGCCCCGGAGGGCCTCGTAAAGGGGCCGCATGAGCTGAGCAGCGCGGGGCACGAATCGGTGATAAAAATTCACCATGCTGAGGAACTCTTGGAGGGCCTTGATGGAACGGGGACGCGGGAACGTGGTGATGGCCTCGACCTTGGTCTGCAGCGGCACGGCCCCGGTCTTGGTGATGCGGTGGCCCAAAAAGTCAACGGTCGTCGTGCCGAAGTGGCATTTGACCGGGTTGACAATTAATCCGTGCTCGCTGAGGCGACCGAACAGTGTTCGGAGGTGGAGGAGGTGCTCGGCGCGGGACGTGCTGGCGACGAGGATATCGTCCAGATGGACGAAAAGAAACGGCAGGTCGTGCAGCACGCAGTCCATCAAGCGCTGGAACGCCTGGGCCGCGTTCTTGAGGCCAAACGGCATCCGCAAAAATTCGAACAGGCCGAACGGCGTGATGACGGCCGTCTTCGGGACGTCGGCCGCCCAGACAGGTACCTGGTGGTAGCCCCGTATCAGGTCAATTTTCGAAAAGATGACCCGTCCCGCCAAATGGGCGGAAAAGTCCTGAATATGCGGGATCGGGTACCTGTCGGGGGTGGTAGCGTCGTTGAGACGGCGGTAGTCGCCACACGGGCGCCATCCACCCCCCGGCTTTGGCACGATGTGCAGTGGCGAGGCCCACGCGCTATCGGAGCGCCGCACGATGCCGAGGTGCTCCAACGCGTCGAACTCGGCCTTCGCCACGGCGAGCTTGGCCGGGTCGAGGCGGCGGGCCCTGGCGTAGACCGGCGGGCCCGTAGTGGGTATGTGGTGCTCGATCCCGTGCCGCACCGCGACGGCCGAAAACGTCGGCCGCGTGAGGGCCGGGAATTCCGCGAGCAGGCGAGCGAACTCGTTCGCTGCCGGGAGGGCGCACGCCAGTTCGGTCGGCGCAGAGCTGCTCATCGTGCACGCCAGGGAGCTGAAGGTCTCGGCGTTGACAAGGCGACGACGTTTGACGTTGACCAGCAGCCCGTGCGCACAGAGGAAGTCGGCGCCCAGCAAAGCCATGGGGACGCAGGCGGTCACAAAAGTCCATTGAAAACGCTGGCTGCCGAAGCAGAGGGTGACGACGCGTGGGCCGAAAGTGCGTATGGCCGAGCCATTAGCAGCGACCAAAGAGGGGCCGCAATCGGCGTCCCGCCTGTCCTGCTCGGAGGCGGGTATGACGCTCAGTTGGGCGCCGGTGTCACACAGGAAATGCCGCCCAGACGCTTTGTCCCGAATAAACAGCAAGTTGCCCGAGTGGCCGGCGCTCATGGCTGGGAATGAACGCCGGCCCGGCCGTTTCCCGACCTGCCGAAAGTGCACGGGGGCCGGCACGTCCAAGCCTTGTGTCCGAACCTGGCGTGGTAATAACACCACGCCCGGTCAGGTGGAGGCCCCGGCCGTCGTGTCGGAAGCGGGCGGTGCGTCGTGGCGGCCGCCAGTTGTACCGGCAGTTCGGCCTCCAACCGCGCAGGGCGCTCGGGCGTCGTGGGCGTCGCCTCGGACGGCGGCGGGCTCCAGGTAACCGCGCCGATGTGCTGGCCCGCCGAGGAGATCTTATCGGCTTCCCTGGCGAGGGCGCGGGAATCCGTGATCAACGTGCCAGCCAGGGCGAGGCGTACCGGGTGAGGCAGCTGGCGAAGGAACAGCTCGCGGAACAGAAAATCTTGAGAGTGCTCACCGAGCAACGAGAGCATATAGTCCATGCGCTCTGACGGGCGCGTGTCGCCGAGCTCGGGCAGAGCGAGCAGGCGCCGTGCGCGTGCTGCCGGTGAGAGGGCGAAAGCGTCGAGGAGGAGTGTCTTCAGCGCGTCGTATTTGTCAGCAGCCGGCGGGTGCTCGAGGAGGCTCAAGGCGCGGGCCGCGGTGGCGGAACCGAGCACCGCCACAACATGGTGGAAGCGGGTGTCGTCCGCGGTGATGCCTCGCAGGGCGAACTGAGAGTCCGCCTGAGCGAACCAAACAGCCGCGTGAGCCTCCCAGAAGGTAGGCAGTTTAAGCGTCACTGCCGTATCCATGTCCGTAGGTCACCAATGAAGGAACTGCGCTCCAACGCGAGTCAAAAGAATTGACGCGACCAAAGACGGAATTCGTCCGAGTTGCTTTATTGAAACAAAACAGCTCAGGTATTCTGACAAGCCCGTTTATCGGGCAGCAATATATATACACATTTATGTCGGGAAGTTTGCCCGGCAAAAGCTATACCGGGCATGCCCGGGTGTCAAGGGCGAGCCTTGGAAAGGCGAGTCTGGACCTGCCCGGGCGTGTTTGGCTGCGGCCCGGCAAGTCGAGGCTGGGCGTGCCCGGGCGCTCTGGGCGAGCCCTGGAAAGGCGATAGCGGGCATGCCCGGACGCTCTGGGCGAGCCCTGGAAAGGCGATAGCGGGCATGCCCGGACGCTCTGGGCGAGCCCTGGAAAGGCGAGAGCGGGCATGCCCGGGAAAGACGAGACCGGGCGTGCCCGGGAGGTTCGGGCGTGCCCGGGAACAGTGAGTCCGGGCATGCCCGGGAGAGGCGCGTCTGGCCGTGTTCTGGCCGGTGCAAGGCGATTGTGTGCATCCAGCGGTAACCGCTACAGTATATCTCTATATTTGTATATGCACGTGCACCCTAACTGTAACGCAAACGGTCACTTCCGTTGAACTTGGGGCTGGTGAGTGAACTTTGGCGTGGCTCTTCCTTCTGTATGCATTTTCTACACACATAACACATCTCACACACATATCACCATACATACTTGACTGATATACATGCCTGCTGTTTTTGTAGACTGAGAAGAAGACCTTTGTTGGTCGAAAGCTTGTCGACAATTAAAGATCGACGTCCTGAAGCTACGTCCGCGTCTTATTTAATCTAACGATTATATATATATATATGTATATATATATATATATATATATATATATATATATATATATATATATATATATATATATATATATATATATATATACATACTAGCTGCGCTCGCCTCACCACGCGTCGTTACAGAGGAACCGGCTTGTTTTAGCTGAGGATAATGACTGTACCTGAGTTGCTCTATTGTCATGAATTTCACCAAACATAAAACAAACAATTATTTTGCACAAATGTATTTGTAGTGTTTGTGATATTACATTTTTATAAGCAATTTAGGTTGAATATTTAGGGTGAAAAAATAAAAACAAAAATTCAAAAAAGAACCCCTCAGCACATACATACGGGAGGGGAGCGTGCAGACTGGAAGTTTGGGACGATTACACCTCACCACCACGAAATTAAAAACACCTCACCACCACATAATTCAAAACACCTCACCACCACGAAATTAAAAACACCTCACCACCACATAATTCAAAACACTTCACCACCACATAATTCAAAACACCTCACAAACACGAAATTAGAAACACCTCACCACCAAGTAATTCAAAACACCTTACCACCACATAAATAAAAACACATCACCACCACGTAATTAAAAACACCTCACCATCACATAATTAAAAACACCTCACCACCACGCAATTCAAAACACCTCAGCACCACGTATTTCAAAACACCTCAGCACCACGTATTTCAAAACACCTCACCACCACGTAATTCAAAACACCTCACCACCATGTAATTAAAACACCTCAGCACCACGTATTTCAAAACACCTCAGCACCACGTAATCGAAAACACCTCACCACCATGTTATTAAAAACACCTCACCACCAAGTAATTCAAAACACCTCACCACCACGTATTTCAAAACACCTCACCACCACGTAATTCAAAACACCTCACCACCATGTAATTAAAACACCTCACCACCATGTAATTAAAACACCTCACCACCACGTAATTAAAAATACCTCACCACCAAGTAATTAAAAACACATCACCACCAAGTAATTAAAAACACCTCACCGCCACGTAATTCAAAACACCTCAGCACCACGTAATTCAAAACACCTCACCACCACGTAATTAAAAACACCTCACCACCACGTAATTCAAAACACCTCACCACCATGTAATTAAAACACCTCATCACCACATAATTAAGAACACCTCACCACCACGTAATTAAAAACACCTCACCACCATGTAATTCAAAACACCTCACCACTATGTAATTAAAACCCCTCACCACCACATAATTAAGAACACCTCACCACCACATAATTCAAAACACCTCACCACTATGTAATTAAAACCCCTCACCACCACATAATTAAGAACACCTCACCACCACATAATTCAAAACACCTCACCACCACATAATTCAAAACACCTCACCACCATGTAATTCAAAACACCTCAGCACTATGTAATTAAAACCCCTCACCACCACATAATTAAGAACACCTCACCACCACATAATTCAAAACACCTCACCACCACGTAATTCAAAACACCTCACCACCACGTAATTAAAAACACCTCACCACCACGTAATTCAAAACACCTCACCACCATGTAATTAAAACACCTCATCACCACATAATTAAGAACACCTCACCACCACGTAATTAAAAACACCTCACCACCATGTAATTCAAAACACCTCACCACTATGTAATTAAAATCCCTCACCACCACATAATTAAGAGCACCTCACCACCACATAATTCAAAACACCTCAGCACCACGTGATTCAAAACACCTCTCCACCACGTTATTAAAAACACTTCACAAACACAGAAACAAAAGTTTGACGGAGTAAGTAGTTCAGTGACAACACAGACACTGCCCAGATATGCAGATATTTTGAGAGATGACTGCACCTGAGTTGCTGTTTTGTCATGGTTTAAACCAATCATAATACAAACAATTATTTTGCACAAATGTATTTGTAATATACGTGACATTACATTTTATAAACAATTGAAGTTGAATATTTAAGTGGAAAAACATTTTCAAAACATATTTTAAAAATTCAATTTTTTTTTTAAAGGAAATACCCTTAGGACATACACACGGGAGAGGTAGGTGCATACCAGAAGTTTTGTAAGATTTCACAAAAGTTTGAGGGAGTAGTTCAGTAACAACACAGGACAGACACTGCACAGATATACAGTCACGTGAAAAAGTAAGTACACCCCATGTAAAGTTTTGACTTTTTCAACATATTTCAACATACAGCTATTTGATCTTCATTTCAACAATATTGATAGATAAAGGTGATATAATATAACAAATGTCATGAAACATTTACATTTTGTAGTCCATTGTATAATTTAAATAAATGTAAATGCAAATTTCGCATGTGGAAAAAGTAAGTACACCCTTGGCTCTAATAGGTGGTATTGCCCCCTTTGGCAGAAACAACCTCAAGTAGGCGTTTCTTATAACTGTCTACGAGTCTCTGACATCGACTGGGAGAAATTTTTGCCCACTCCTCCATGCAGAATTCTTTCAGCTGTGCGATGTTTGAGGGGTTTCTTGCATGCACAGCTCGTTTCAAATCCCCCCCACAACATCTCGATGGGATTTAAATGCCGGCTTTGACTTGGCCATTCCAGAACCCTCCATTTCTTTCTTTTCAGCCATTCCTTGGTGGATTTACTGGTATGTTTAGGGTCATTGTCATGTTGCAAGGTCCACCTTCGGCTGAGTTTCAACTTTCCGACAGGTGGCCTCACATTATCCTCAAGCACCCTCTGGTACAATGAAGAATTCATAGTGGATTCTATGATGGTGAGCTGCCCAGGCCCTGATGCAGCAAAGCTGCCCCAAACCATAATATTTCCACCACCATGCTTTACAGTTGGTATCAGGTTCTTGTGGTCAAATGCTGTCTTTGGTTTTCGCCAAACATGTCTTCTGGTGCTGTGGCTAAATAGCTCTACCTTTGACTCATCTGTCCAGAGCACATTGTTCCAGAAGTGCTGGTCTTTGCCGAGGTGTTCATTGGCAAACTTTAGTCTTGCCCTGATGTTCTTTCTGGACAGCAAAGGTTTCCTCCTGGCACACCTCCTATGTAGATCAAATTTGTGCAGCCTCTTTCTCATGGTGGACTCGTGCACTTTGACATCAACAGTGCCAAGAGCTACTTGTAGGTCCTGTGATGACATTCTGGGGTTCTTAGAGACTTCTTTCAGCATCTTGCGGTCTGCTCTCGGGCTGAACGTGCTGGGGCGGCCTGGCCTGAACAAGTTGGCAGTTGTTTGGAATCTTCTCCACTTGTAGATGATCTTCTGGACAGTGGAATGATTCATTTCAAATTGTTTGGAGATCTTTTTAAATCCCTTCCCAGACTCGTAGGCATCTATAACCTTCTTTCTGAAGGCCTCAGAGAGCTATTTTCATCTAGGCATGGTGACGCCGCACACTTCAACAACAAAGAGCAAACCAAACTAAATGTCTGAGGTTTAAATAAGACAGGTTCCTCCAAGATCCTCTCTAACGATGTTCTAATCATTTGAACCTGAGCTGGTGCATCTGATTCTAATTTTAGGTATTTGAAGTAGTGATAAATGTAGGGGTGTACTTATTTTTCCCACATGCGAAATTTGCATTTATGTTTATTTAAATTATACAATGGACTACAAAATGTAAATGTTTCATGATATTTGTTGTATTATATCACCTTTATCTATCAATATTGTTGAAATGAAGATCAAATAGCTGTATGTTGAAATATGTTGAAAAAGTCAAAACTTTACATGGGGTGTACTTACTTTTTCACGTGACTGTATATATAGATTGTATGTGAGGTGTATATATATTGTACAGTGTTTTATATGTGAAATCAAAGTTTGAAAAACATTTATTTTGGTGATGTCACAATTTACTCGCCATGTTCTCATCTTGTGTTGATGAAAAGTCACAATTCATAAAACTCCCACCTGTAATGCGTTAGTTTGAAACTCTCAATAAAATCTTCAAGTCAGAGGGAGGAATTGAAGGTGGGCAGTGATGAAAATTGAGGAATCAATTTGTTGTTGTTGCCTTCCATTATAAACTTACCAGTTCTTGTTCCTTTCTTTGTGCTGGATTACTTTATAGCCAAACTCTTCACCTTTATCACCTTTGAATATCAATGGTGTACCAATGTCAATATTGTAACCATTCACGTGCACTCCTGCAAATTGAAAAACATTATAAACAATTATATGGATCCATCAGTAAACAATTGTGAAATAAATCATTTCATCTTCGGCATTTTCTGTTGTGACATTAAGGCAAGTGAGATGGTTTAGATCGTTGGTGAATGCATGGTGTTAGAGGGGGAGTGGGATGGGGGTAATGTGAGGGGGGAGAGGAGGAGGGGGATGGTGGTGTGGGGGGAAGGGTGTGGTGGTGTGGGGGTGAGGATGGTGGGGTGGGGTGAGGGAGACGGTGGGTGGAGGGGGGAGGGGTGGTGGTGCGGGGGTAAGGGGGATGGTGAGGTGGGGCAGGGGGAATGGTGGGGCTGGGGGGAGATAGTGGTGAGAGGGGAAGGCGTGGTGGTGTGGGGTGGGGATGGTGGGGTGGGGTGAGGGAGACGGTGGGTGGAGGGGGGAGGGGTGGTGGTGCGGGGGTAGGGGGGATGGTGAGGTGGGGCAGGGGGAATGGTGGGGCTGGGGGGAGATGGTGGTGAGAGAGGAAGGCGTGGTGGTGTGGGGGCAGTAGGAGAGGGTGGGAAGAGGGGAGAGGAGAGGACATGGTTTGGTGGTGGTGTGGGGGAATGGTGGGGTGGGGGAAGGGGAATGGTGTGGTGGGGGAGTGATAAATTGTGGCGAGGGGGAAAGGCATGGTGGTGTGGCGGTGTGGGGGGGGGGGGGGGAGGTGGTGGCATGGAGGGGGGGTGGGGGGGAGGGGGAACTGAGACTGGGGGCAAAGGGATGTATTGTTGAATTGCCAACTTTCAAAGCAAAAGTCTAAATATTCCCTTTGCCCCTAATTATCCTACCCATATACAATACTCAGTACTGTAAATTTAATTGTAATTAAACATATGACGAAGCGAACGTGGAACTTATTCCTCTTAGATTGCATTAAAGTCTATTCCATTGCTCAGTGCACCAACATTAGATATCCTGATAAAAACGAGGCCATGGAGATGGAAATTTGGTTCGTGGTTTGTAGAAATTTTCAAACCCCAGCTCCTGCATATAAAGTCGTCTGTCCTGTCTGCTTGCATATTTAGGGTGAATTTCCCCAAGATTAATTTCTAATGCACAGCTGGATATTTTATTGCGCTTGTTCTGAATTGTGACAAAATGCAAAGTGATGCATTTTCCACATTTTTCTTGATATTAACCAAACCCTTCACATTTGGCTGTGTGTTTGGCACAAGATTAGCTAAAATCTCACGCTGTATGGTTTGGTTTCTTCCCCTAAATCATGTGGTTTAGGTACATTGGTTCGGTTAGGTGAAGTTAAGCCAATGAATTATCCAAATGGGTTACAGTTGCTTGGCAACGATTTCCACTTGAACCTCCTCTTTTCAGCCACAGGAGGAAATCTTAACAAGTGAACTGAGATGTAGGAGGCGATAACACATGAGCAAGCTGTACATTATCAGGCAGTAAAGACTCAGTGTCTGCAACTGAAGACGTTGATGGGAAAGCATCACCAGAAAGAGTGCACCAAAGTCTGTTTCTGAGAAAGCACGGATTTATTAATTTATTTGTGGATTCACTGCAATTCTGAAATCCAATAATACGTCAGCTGGCAAGAGGATACTGGAACTTTATCAGTGAAACACACATGGTTGGCGTATTGAAGTATCTGATCAACATTTCACATGCAAGGGCAGTGATGATTGTACAGACTTGGCATTTAATATAGAATTTTTTTTTTTCTTGACTTGGGTTTACTTTCTGAACTCAGTATATCAATCTGGTGAGTTTCTTTTACCCTTCGGTGATATTTTTGTTAAAAGAACCATGTCACGGATTGTCTGTCGCAGCAAGAAGTCAATAACAGGATTATATCACAGGTGGCGTGACAAAATGTACGTACAGGTACATTTGACGATTGGCTTCACAATCGGGTATATAAGGGTTGTTGCATTCTGTATTAGTGGAAAACAACTGCTGCACGTCTAGAAAAGTTATTGCCGCTTCCCCTGGAGATGGTCCGTCAACTCGACAATGCTGTTTGTCATTTAGTGGTGGCTTTACGAAATTCCGGCATGAAACAGCGTGCTATTGCTCGGCAGTATGGCATCACTCAAGGTCAGGTGTCAAAGATCCTGAAACGAAATGCTCAGACGGGTGTCCCTACTCCAATACCGAGGTCAGGACGTCCCCGCAGAACCACAAGGAGGGATGATCGCCAGCTGCACCGGTTAGTCTGCAATGGCCGTACCAGGTCAGCTAATAGGCTTAGGGCTGAGTGGCAGCAACTGACAAATGTGCCTGTATCCAGAAGGCTAGTCAACCAACGACTGGTTCAAGCAGGCTATCGTGCCAGGCGTCCCCTGAGAAAGCCACGTCTGACCAGACAACACCGCCAGCGCCGATTGCAGTGGGCCAGAGAGCACCGTCAATGGCAGCCAGGACACTGGAATCACGTGATCTTCAGTGACAAGTCTAGATTTCTGGTCTATCGTCAAGATGGCCATGTCCGAGTGCGCAGACAAGTGCATGAAGCCTACAACGAAGATTGTATAGTGCCAAGAGTCCAAGCTGGAGGTGGTGGGGTGACCGTTTGGGCTGCTTTTCATGCAGGGGGCAAAACTGACCTGGTTGTTCTGAATGGAAACCTGAACCAGTTCAAGCACAGGGCCATTCTGGAAGAAACATTGCTTCCATTTGTTCGTGCAGCCTTTCGAGGAAACTTTGTCTTCCAAGATGACAATGCACGGCCTCATCGTGCTCGCATGATCCAACACTTTCTTGCTGACCGTGGTGTAGAGCATATGGAGTGGCCTGCCATGTCCCCGGATATGAATCCGATAGAGAACTTGTGGGCAGAATTAACGCGTCAAATCGACAACGTGGACCAGCAGCCTGCCTCTATGCGTGAATTGCAGCAGGCTATTGTAACTGCATGGCAAGCGATTCCTGTCCAAACCTTGGCAAATCTCGTGAACAGCATGCCTCAACATGTACGTGCTCTCCTGAATTTTCGTGGGGGTTACACGAAGTACTGAACTGTAATTTTACTGTCCGTAATCCCAGTCGTAATTTAACTTTTGTTTTTGTTAAAAAAATTGTTTGGCTAATGTGCAAAATAAAGAGATACTTCTGGAAAACGCACAGAAGTTTAACACAGTACTGTCCGTGAATTGAGTTCGATATCAGTTTACATCACTTTCAATGATCAATTTATTTGTTTCGAAATGTCAAATGTGGTTTTTGTTTCTTTTAAAGGTCACATTAACAAAATCTAGAATAATTTCAACATAATTCCAATGAACTTTTGGTTCTAAGACATCTTGAAAAGTAAGTTCACCCCCACAAAAAAAATATTACATATTAAATGCCAAGTCTGTATTTGATGAACTATTTCCTTCACCTGAATTGACTTTTGACTCTATTTGGTAACAGAAATGCATTACATATGTGTGTATTTACATATATATATATTTTTGTATACTGAATCAAGGCTCGTGAAAGAGCTAACATTTACTTCACAAACAAATCAACAGACAAACAAAATATATAAAAAGAGGGAGCGGAAGACAAGATGGGGAGAGAAGGGGAAGCACACAAACACAACATTTGAGAGCAGGGAGATGTGTGGAAGGGAGAGGGCTTGGGGGGAGGAGGCGTGGGAAGGGGGGGGGGGGAGGGATAAGTATAAAACACAAGGACACCAAGGCCTTCCAGGACAGAAGTTGTTATTTCAAAAAAGTGGAATTGGGGTGAAATTAGCGGGGGTAGAAAAGATCAAGGTTTTGGATGGGGGAAGATAAGAGATGGTGGTGAACAGCTGTTTTAAAGACCTGGAGGGTGGAGTGGGATTGAAGAGAGTGAGGGAGTTTGTTCCAGAGGCGGGACAAAAGAGGAATGAAGGAGTGAAGGTGAGCGGAGAGTCTTGATTTTGGCAGTTTAACCATAAGAGGGTTGCAGGCAGATCTTGTGCGACCTGTAGGAATATTTGCGGGACAGAGCCCAAAGAGAGCTGGGGGGGGGGGGGGGGGGGCAAGGCCAGAGAGGAGTCGGTAGAAGACGGAAAGACCACCAACCTGCCTGCGGTGAGTGAGTGAGAGGCCCTTGGAGTTAGCTTCATCGCGGGAGATTCCAATGATTCTGAATGCTTTGGTTTCAACAGCGTGAAGACGAGCTAGGTGTGAGGCAGGAGCACCAGCCCAGAGGGGAGAGCAGTATTCCATTGAGCTGCGGATGAAAGCCTTGTATGTGGTGAGGAGCTCAGGCGTGCCAAGGAAGGACTTCGCACGACGGAGGATGCCTAGTCGGCGACTGGCTTTGGAGGCCAGATTTGAAATGTGGTTTTCCGAGGAAAGATCATGGCAGATAGTGAGACCCAAAAGCTTGAGTGACAGAACTTCTTGGAGAGGATTATTCAGAAAGTGGATGGGACGGTTGTCCAGTTGGTCTTTTCTGAGAGACATCGTAAGAGTGTGAGATTTGTCAGGATTGAAAGACATGTTCCACTTGTTTGCCCAGTCTGTGATTTTGTCGAGGTCTGCAGAGAGTGAGGAGGCTGCAGACTGCCGATCTGAGGGATGAAGAATGGAGCGACAGAGAGTAGAGTCATCAGCAAAGAGATAGAGAGGATTTACAAGAGAGTCAGAGAGATCATTGATGAAGACCAGAAACAGCACAGGGCCCAGAACACTGCCTTGGGGAACTCCAGCCTGAACAGGAAGAGGAGATGAGAGAAACCCATTCAGGGCCACACGTTGACTACGACTAGAGAGGAAGTCCGCCAGCCATGCGTGGAGATTTCCATGGATACCAAAAGAGGAGAGTTTGGTGAGCAGCGCGGTGTACCAGACCGTATCGAAGGCACGTGATATGTCAAGGGAGACTGCTCTAATTTCCTGTTTGGCATTGAGGACCTCCATCCATTGTTGAGAAAGCAGAAGCAGCATGTCCAGAGTAGAGTGACCAGGTCTGAAACCAAATTGATGATCAGAGATCAAGCCATTGGAGAAGAGGAAAGATTTCATATCTGAAGCAATGATGGATTCCATGACTTTGCTGATAATTGGGAGAAGGCTGATTGGTCTGTAGTTGCTGGGATCTGTTTTTGCACCTTTTTTGTGCAAAGCGGTGATGTTGGCAGATTTCCAAGCAGATGGAAGATGACCTTGAGCAAAAGAGAGGGTGAAGAGAACAGAGAGAGGGAGTGAAAGAGCGGAAGAACAGGATTTTAGGACCCGTGGGCTGATGCCGTCAGGTCCAGTTGCAGAATCAGAGTCGAAGGTTGACAGAAACTTTTCCACCTTGTCAGGAGGAAAGGACACAGAGTCCAGGAGCAGCTGGGTACGACTGGGTATGGTGGGTACAGAGAGGGATGGGTTTGGGACACAAGATTTAGAGGCAATCACAGAGTTGAGACATTCAGCTTTTTCATGTGCGGAGTCAGCCGTGTGGCCATTTGAGGTGAGGGAGGGGATGGAGGGGGAACAAACACCAGAAACAGATTTGACCAGATGCCACCAGGATTTGGAAGAGGGAGACAGATAAGAGAGTTCGGTCCTGAGAACGGAGAGATATTGTTTCCTGACTCTCCTGAGGGTGGACACACACTTGTTTCGGGCTTTGTGAAAGGAAATGAGATTTCCTTCCGTTGGATTTCCTTTCCAGGAGACTAAAGCAAGTTGTTTCTGGGCAATAGCCTCACCACAAGATTCCATGTACCATGGAAGGGAGGAAGGGTATGACAACTGAAGACTAGATGGGATAAATCTGTGCATGAGAGAGAGAGCAATTTACTTTGGAAGAATTCCCAGGATGAGTTGATGTCAGAGGTGGTGGAGATGGGAGACCAGTCCAGATGATTGATGGCTGCTTGAAGACCGTGCCAGTTGGCCTGAGTGAAATGCCAGACTCGTCGACGCTGAGGAGGCTCTCTGAGAATGGTCAGGGAGATGTCCACTTTAACAAGCACATGATCAGAAGAGCCGATTGGAGCAGAAGAAGAGCAGCAGACATTTTCAGGGAAGTTAGTCATAACCAAGTCCAGAAGAGAAGATGCTCCGTTGACTGAGATCCGGGTCGGGAAATTGACAGATTGTGTCAGTCCCAGTGAGATATATATATTGTTGCGGTTTTAGAACCCACACTTTTGTAAATAATAATCACTTGTAAATATGACAGTAAAGGTTAAAGGTTGCACCCCTAGTTAGTCCACAAGCAACACGTAGGCCACCATAGGAACTCAGTTATTTCATTATTATGTGTTTCAGATAAGGCCGTGTTTCCAATAGTTGAATCTGCGTTGCATCAATCAAATAAGGAGTAGGCCCTTTCATCCATTTTGCGACCTCTCTCCAAATTCTGTTACGCGCCTTGGTTAGCGTTCGCTCGGGCGCCGCCATTGACCATGCGGTCGGCTCGAGGAAGAAGGGGGCAGAACGCCAGGAACAAGGTGTGGCCTGTCAACTAGTCATCAAAGGCGTGGCCGGTAAGCCCCCA
This sequence comes from Myxine glutinosa, assembly GCF_964187855.1. Taxonomy (NCBI): domain Eukaryota; kingdom Metazoa; phylum Chordata; class Myxini; order Myxiniformes; family Myxinidae; genus Myxine; species Myxine glutinosa. The sequence continues at coordinate 70,420,088 of NC_136274.1, read as the reverse complement.
CCAGCCAACCAGGGCTGATGAAATATCACTGGTGGGTGTGGCTTGATGAAGCGCGGAGTGATCTTAAAGCGCGATATATAAGCGCGAGCGCAAAGCCCTTTCACAGGACTGTGCGGAGACGGCTGACTTGCAAGGACTTGTTGGAGGCACGCCTATTGTGAGGGACTGTTTTTGATACGGAGCGCACATTGGAAAATGAGGATTCACTCGCTGGCGCTAAATGAGAACTAGAGAGAGAGGGAGCGTTTAGCACGACCGTCTATGTGTTACATACGCTAAAGGACACGAGCCTCCCCCCCCCCCCCACCCCCCCGCCATATTTAAGGTCGGCTCGCGGGTGAACGATATGCGTGAAGCTGCCTGCAGGGTTTTGGGCCACGGAACCGGAGCCTCACCTGGAACCTGGACCCCATCGCCTGGACCAACTACCTGGACCTTCCACCCTACCAGCTACAATCCCGTGTGAGTGTGTATGTTTGTCCGGGGTCGTAAGTTAAGACTGTGTAGTTAAGCCTGCCCTGTGTCCTTCTCCTTCTTCTTCTTCTTCTTGTACATTCTTTCCTTTCCTCTTCTTTTTGGTGGTAAATAAATCACCTTGTTCTTTCTTGGTTTTCCCCTAATCCGATCGCATCTGTCCTTTCTTTCCAGTGAGTACCTGTGGCACGATTTTGGAACTGCTAGAATCGGGTTTAGTCTCTTGGTTAATGGCTCGGGCCGCGGATTGCTAACCGCTCGGCATTATCCATCATATCCGTGGTTCGAGCGGGAGTTATTCCCTCGATTCCGGTGGGCGTTAGTACTTAGGTAGCAGCGAACCCATAGGCCTAGCAAACCCGACCTAACGCCGCGCCAGGAAGGACGTTATAGCTTCCCAGGACTCGGGACGGCCAGCTTAAAAGACAAGGGGATTAACCCCCCTTGATAAGGGGAGCGCCGAACCCCCGAGATCCGTAACAATATATATATTGATCGTAACAATCATTTCCGTTGAACTTGGGGCTGACTCAGAAGAAGACCTTTGTTGGTCGAAAGCTTGTCGAATTAAAGATCGAAGTCCTGAAGCTACGTCCGCGTCTTATTCAATCTCCCGATTAAATATATATATATATATATATATATATATATATATATATATATATATATATATATATATATATATATATGTGTGACTTTCACAATCACGTGAAAAAGTAAGTACACCCCTACATTTATCACTACTTCAAATACCTAAAATTAGAATCAGGGGCACCAGCTGAGGTGCAAATGATTAGAACATCGTTAGAGAGGATCTTGGAGGAGCCTGTCTTATTTAAACCTAAGACATTTAGTTTGGTTTCTCTTTGTTGTTGAAGTGTGCGGTGTCACCATGCCTAGATCAAAAGAGCTCTCTGAGGCCTTCAGAAAGAAGGTTATAGATGCCTACGAGTCTGGGAAGGGATTTAAAAAGATCTCCAAACAATTTGAAATCAATCATTCGACTGTCCGGAAGATCATCGACAAATGGAGAAGATTCCAAACAACTGCCAACTTGTTCAGGCCAGGCCGCCCCAGCAAGTTCAGCCCGAGAGCAGACCGCAAGATGCTGAAAGAAGTCTCTAAGAACCCCAGAATGTCATCACGGGACCTACAGGTAGCTCTTGCCACTGTTGATGTCAAAGTGCACGAGTCCACCATTAGAAAGAGGCTGCACAAATTTGATCTACATGGGAGGTGTGCCAGGAGGAAACCTTTGCTGTCCAGAAAGAACATCAGGGCAAGACTAAAGTTTGCCAATGAACACCGAGGCAAAGACCAGCACTTCTGGAACAATGTGCTCTGGACAGATGAGTCAAAGGTAGAGCTATTTGGCCACAGTACCAGAAGACATGTTTGGCGAAAAACAAAGACAGCTTTTGACCACAAGAACCTGATGCCAACTGTAAAGCATGGTGGTGGAAATATTATGGTTTGGGGCAGCTTTGCTGCAGCAGGGCCTGGGCAGCTCACCATCATATAATCCACTATGAATTCTTAATTGTACCAGAGGGTGCTTGAGGATAATGTGAGGCCATCTGTCGGAAAGTTGAAGGTCAACCGAAGGTGGACCTTGCAACATGACAATGACTCTAAACATACCAGTAAATCCACCAAGGAATGGCTGAAAAGAAAGAAATGGGGGTTCTGGAATGGCCAAGTCAAAGCCCGGATCTAAATCCCATCGCGATGTTGTGGGGGGATTTGTACGAGCTGTGCATGCAATAAACCCCTCAAACATCGCACAGCTGAAAGAATTCTGCATGGAGGAGTGGGCAAAAATTTCTCCCAGTCGATGTCAGAGACTGATAGACAGTTATAAGAAACACCTACTTGAGGTTGTTTCTGCCAAAGGGGGCAATACCACCTATAAGAGCCAAGGGTGTACTTACTTTTCCACATGCGAAATTTGCATTTATGTTTATTTAAATTATACAATAGACTACAAAATGTAAATGTTTCATGATATTTGTTGTGTTATATCACCTTTATCTATCAATATTGTTGAAATGAAGATCAAATAGCTGTATGTTGAAATATGTTGAAAAAGTCAAAACTTTACATGGGGTGTCCTTACTTTTTCACGTGACTGTATATGTATATATATATATTGTATGATATTATATATATATATATATATATATATATATATATATATATATATATATACATATATATATATATATATATATGTATAATATCATAGAATAAACACACACATACAGTGCCCATAGAAAGTCTACACCCCCTTTCAAAATTTTCACCTTTTGTTGCCTTACAGCCTGGAATTAAATTGCATTAAACCAGACTTTTTCCACTTTTATTTACACATCGTAACCCACAACTTCCAAGTGAAAAATAAATTCTACAAATTTCAGAACATTAATTAAAAATAGAAAACTAGAATATTTTGGTTGGATAAGTGTCCACCCCCTTAAAATAGCAATTGTAAACAAGAAAGAGCAATCACAGATTACAGACCCTCGCCAGGACGTGTTTTTATTGTTTTTAAGGCTCTTGTGTTGAAACAAATATGGCGGTCGAACCACATGACCGATGGCGTCATCATTATTTTTTTTCTCCACCAATTTATCCCGAGGTGACGCTCAAGAAATTTCATCCTCATCGGATGAAGATTTGTACTTGTCGAATTATGACGTCATCATGGAGACACCTATGACATCATCATTAACATATTTGATTCCCAATGGAGACTTCTTTACCATGAGTAATGTCTCAAATTTTTCTATGCAGCGCTTTCAGAGATATAGATGTGCAAAGTTTTTTGGTTTCTCCAAGATAGCACCTGTGCCACGTGACCTATGACGTCATAATTATTTAAAATTCTGCAGGAGTTGCACCTATGGTGAAAATTTCCTGTCAATTGGACCAACGGTTGCCGAGAAAATCATATTTATTCTGTGCGGACAAACAGACAGACAGACAAACGGACTCAAATGCAATAGTCTCTCCTCTGTGAGGGTAATTAGCACAGGTGTAACCAATTACCTTCAAAATCACGCACCAAGTTAATTGGGCTCCACCTGTCTTAAATTGTCGTGATTCTGATTATTTCAAAATAAAATCAGCTGTTCCTGTAGGTTTCCTCTGCTGGGTGCTGCATTTCACAGGAAAGACTCAACCATGAGCACCAAGGAGCTTTCAAAAGACCTTTGGGATAAAGTTGTGGGAAGGTACAGAACAGGGGATGGGTATGAAAATAATTCAAAGGTCTTGAATATCCCTTGGAGCACAGTCAAGACAAGCATTAAGAAGTGGAAGGCGTATGGTACCACCAAGACCCTGCCTAGATCAGGCGATCGCTCCAAACTGGATGACCAAGCAAGGAGGAGCCTGATCAGAGAGGCCACCAAGAGGCCAATGGCAACTTTGAAAGAGCTACAGGCCTTTATGGCAAAGACTGGTCATTGTGTGCATGTGACAACAACATCCCAAGCACTCCACAATTTTGGCTTATACGGTAGGGTGGCAAGAATGAAGTCATTACTCAAACAATCCCACCTTGAGTCCTGTTTGAGGTATGCAAAAAACCACTCCAGAGATTCTGAAGCCATGTGTCAAAAAGTTTTGTGGTCTGACGAAACCAAGATGGAACTTTTTGGCCTAAATGCAAAATGGAACGTTTGGCACAAAGCCAACACAGCACATCGCCCAAAGAAGACCATCCCTACTGTGAAGCATGGTGGTGGCAGCATCATGTTATGGGGATGTTTCTCATCAGCAGGGACTGGGGCACTTGTCAGGATAGAAGGGAAAATGGATGGAGCAAAATACAGAAAAATCCCAAAGGAAAGCCTGCTGCCCTCTGCAAGAAAGCTGAAATTGGGACGGAAGTTCACCTTTGACCAAGACAACGACCTGAAGCACACAATCAAAGCTATACTGGAGTGGCTAAGAAACAAAAATAGAAATGTCCTTGAGTGGCCGAGTCAAAGCCCCGACCTAATTCCAATCGAAAATCTGTGCCATGACTTGAAGATTGCTGTCCATCAATGCTCCCAACTGAGACTGAGAATGCAACTTGACTGAGCTTGAACAGTTTTATACAGATGAATGAGCAAATATTACCCAATCAAAGTGTGCAAAGTTGATAGAGACTTATCCCAACAGACTCCTAGCTGTAATTGCTGCCAAAGGGGCTTCCACCAAGTATTAACTCAGGGGGGTGGATACTTTTTGAACCAAGATATTCCAGTTTTGTATTTTTAATTAATTTTCGGAAATATGTAGAATTTGTTTTTCACTTGGAAGTTGTGGGTTAGGATGTATAAATAATTGTGGAAAAAGTCTGATTTAATGCAATTTAATTCCAGGCTACAAAGGAACAAAAGGTGAAAATTTTGAAAGGGGATATAGATTTTCTTTCGGCACTTTATATCTTATAATAGAGCAAACGTTTATGGTTAAGTTTATATGCGATCAAAACGTCTTCTTCTTCTTCAAATAAAATTTAAACCCAAACCACAGTCGTGAACTCTTAATTACTTTGACTGCTGAGACCCCTCAGACCTTTGACCACCCTTTAAGTCCCCCAAGACCCTTAAGACCACCAAGACCCCTGAAGACCCAAAATACTCTAAAAGACCCAAAATACCCCGAAGACCCAAACCACCCTGATCACCCAAAAGTCCCTGAAGACGCAAAAGACCCTAAAGACCCAAAACACCCAAAAGGACCCGAACACCCAAAATACTCCAAACACCCAAAAGTCCCTGATGACGCAAAATACCCGAAGGACCCAAAACACCCCAAATACCCTTAAAGGCCCAGAGGATCCAAAAGACCCTGAAGACCCAAAACACCATGAAGACCCAAAACACCATGAAGACTCAAAAGACACGGAAATGGTCAAAGATGCCTATCCCTCTGAAAGGACGTGTGGTGAGGCGCGCGGAGCGTGTCGAGTCACGATAGTACATATAAAACAATATATGTGTCTGTGTTTCTGTGCGTCATTGGTTGTTATCTATATTTGTGGGTTTCAGGATGTGGACTGAGTCCTCCCCGGACCCAAAGTATCCATCTCCTCTTCGGTAAGGGATCACGGTTCATGAACCAAGATGTTCAACTTTTTCATAGTTTTGTTCCAAGTTCTCTTTTCAGGATCGTCACCAAATCCCGGATTGTCTCCAGTTGTAGTTAATTTGTGGTAATATCCTGGGGATGGTTTTTTAAATGTCAGTGAGGTTCTTCTTCATCATTCCTGTTGCTCCAATTAATCACTGGTACAATTTCGATGCTCTGAAGCTTCCAACAAGATCTCTTGACCTCATTTTTGAGCTGTGTGTGTGTGTGTGTGTGTGTGTGTGTGTGTGTGTGTGTGTGTGTGTGTGTGTGTGTGTGTGTGTGTGTGTGTGTGTGTGTGTGTGTGTGTGTGTGTGTGTGTGTCATCGTGTTATTTACCCCACCACATCCCGCACCACAATTTTCACATGTGGATTTACACAGTCATCACTTTGCATATTCTTGTTTTTTCATTGCTGTTTATACAGCCCATTCAGTTTCATGTGTTTATTTGTTTACTTTCAATGAAAAGTTCATTTAGTTTTCGCCTGCTTATCCAATGTTAGTAACAAGGTTACTTCCTGGCTCTACAGACGGAAATATTCTGCAGGTTGGCTGTTTCTGGTCTTTAAAAATGTAATCGTTGATTATTTAAAGTATTCGTATAACTTCTGTTTCCAACGATGGAATTAGATGACAATATCCATTAATCTCTCGTGCTCACCTGAAGCTCATGTGAAGTAAATAAACATACCTGGGTGGAAAGTTATAGTCAACAAAAAGCGTGTTGTTTGGAATCAAAAGCGGGTTTTATTATTTATTTATTTATTTACTTTTATCAAACGTGCTGAAGACCCTTTTTGAGAGATTGTCAGAGTCACACCAGAATACTGAGATAGCCGTTTATTGATAAGTAAATAACGACAAGGAGGTTCCAAGTAAGACAACTTTTAACTTGGTGATTGCGTTGGCGTGATATTAAATAAGTAATGATCGATGTAAGAAATCCCTTTCGCTGTTAAGAGCAGAAGGAGGGGGAGGTGAGTTGGGACAGAGAGTTGGAGATTGGAGGAGGGTGGGGGGAGGGGGGGGGGAAGATGGGACAGAGAGTTGGAGATTGGAGGAGGGTGGGGGAGGAAAGATGGGACAGAGAGTTGGAGATTGGAGGAGGGTGGGCGAGGAAAGGTGGGACAGAGAGTTGGAGATTGGAGGAATGTGGGGGAAGAAAGATGGGACAGAGAGTTAGAGATTGGAGGAGGGTGGGGGAAGAAAGATGGGACAGTGAGTTAGAGATTGGAGGAGGGTGGGGGAGGAAAGGTGGGACAGAGAGTTAGAGATTGGAGGAGGGTGGGGGAGGGAAGGTGGGACAGAGAGTTAGAGATTGGAGGAGGGTGGGGGAAGAAAGCTGGGACAGAGAGTTAGAGATTGGAGGAGGGTGGGGGAGGAAAGATGGGACAGAGAGTTAGAGATTGGAGGAGGGTGGGGGAGGAAAGATGGGACAGAGTTAGAGATTGGAGGAGGGTGGGGGAGGAAAGATGGGACAGAGAGTTAGAGATTGGAGGAGGGTGGGGGAGGAAAGGTGGGACAGAGAGTTAGAGATTGGAGGAGGGTGGGGGAGGAAAGGTGGGACAGAGAGTTAGAGATTGGAGGAGGGTGGGGGAAGAAAGATGGGACAGAGAGTTAGAGATTGGAGGAGGGTGGGGGAGGAAAGGTGGGACAGAGAGTTAGAGATTGGAGGAGGGTGGGGGAGGAAAGGTGGGACAGAGAGTTGGAGATTGGAGGAGGATGGGGGAGGAAAGGTGGGACAGAGAGTTAGAGATTGGAGGAGGGTGGGGGAGGAAAGGTGGGACAGAGAGTTAGAGATTGGAGGAGGGTGGGGGAGGAAATATGGGACAGAGAGTTGGAGATTGGAGGAGGGTGAGGGAGGAAAGATGGGACAGAGAGTTGGAGATTGGAGGAGGGCGAGGGAGGAAATATGGGACAGAGAGTTAGAGATTGGAGGAGGGTGGGGGAAGAAAGATGGGACAGAGAGTTAGAGATTGGAGGAGGGTGGGGGAGGAAAGGTGGGACAGAGAGTTAGAGATTGGAGGAGGGTGGGGGAGGAAAGGTGGGACAGAGAGTTGGAGATTGGAGGACGGTGGGGGAGGAAAGATGGGACAGAGAGTTGGAGATTGGAGGAGGGTGGGGGAGGAAAGGTGGGACAGAGAGTTAGAGATTGGAGGAGGGTGGGGGAGGAAAGGTGGGACAGAGAGTTGGAGATTGGAGGAGGGTGGGGGAGGAAAGATGGGACAGAGAGTTGGAGATTGGAGGAGGGTGGGGGAGGAAAGATGGGACAGAGAGTTGGAGATTGGAGGAGGGTGAGGGAGGAAATATGGGACAGAGAGTTGGAGATTGGAGGAGGATAGGGGGAGGAAAGATGGGACAGAGAGTTAGAGATTGGAGGAGGGTGGGGGAGGAAAGGTGGGACAGAGAGTTAGAGATTGGAGGAGGGTGGGGGAGGAAAGGTGGGACAGAGAGTTAGAGATTGGAGGAGGGTGGGGGAAGAAAGATGGGACAGAGAGTTAGAGATTGGAGGAGGGTGGGGGAGCAAAGGTGGGACAGAGAGTTAGAGATTGGAGGAGGGTGGGGGAGGAAAGGTGGGACAGAGAGTTAGAGATTGGAGGAGGGTGGGGGAGGAAAGGTGGGACAGAGAGTTAGAGATTGGAGGAGGGTGGGGGAAGAAAGATGGGACAGAGAGTTAGAGATTGGAGGAGGGTGGGGGAGGAAAGATGGGACAGAGAGTTAGAGATTGGAGGAGGGTGGGGGAGGAAAGATGGGACAGAGAGTTAGAGATTGGAGGAGGGTGGGGGAGGAAAGGTGGGACAGAGAGTTAGAGATTGGAGGAGGGTGGGGGAGGAAAGGTGGGACAGAGAGTTAGAGATTGGAGGAGGGTGGGGGAAGAAAGATGGGACAGAGAGTTAGAGATTGGAGGAGGGTGGGGGAGGAAAGGTGGGACAAAGAGTTAGAGATTGGAGGAGGGTGGGGGAGGAAAGGTGGGACAGAGAGTTAGAGATTGGAGGAGGGTGGGGGAGGAAAGGTGGGACAGAGCGTTAGAGATTGGAGGAGGGTGGGGGAAGAAAGATGGGACAGAGAGTTAGAGATTGGAGGAGGGTGGGGGAGGAAAGGTGGGACAGAGAGTTAGAGATTGGAGGAGGGTGGGGGAGGAAAGGTGGGACAGAGAGTTAGAGATTGGAGGAGGGTGGGGGAGGAAAGGTGGGACAGAGAGTTAGAGATTGGAGGAGGGTGGGGAAGGAAATATGGGACAGAGAGTTGGAGATTGGAGGAGGATAGGGGGAGGAAAGATGGGACAGAGAGTTAGAGATTGGAGGAGGGTGGGGGAGGAAAGATGGGACAGAGAGTTGGAGATTGGAGGAGGATAGGGGGAGGAAAGATGGGACAGAGAGTTGGAGATTGGAGGAGGATAGGGGGAGGAAAGATGGGACAGAGAGTTAGAGACTGGAGGAGGATAGGGGGAGGAAAGATGGGACAGAGAGTTGGAGATTGGAGGAGGACAGGGGGAGGAACGGTGGGACAGAGAGTTAGAGATTGGAGGAGGGTGGGCGAGGAAAGGTGGGACAGAGAGTTGGAGATTGGAGGAGGATAGGGGGAAGAAAGATGGGACAGAGAGTTAGAGATTGGAGGAGGGTGGGGGAGGAAAGGTGGGACAGAGAGTTAGAGATTGGAGGAGGGTGGGGGAAGAAAGATGGGACAGAGAGTTAGATATTGGAGGAGGGTGGGGGAGGAAAGGTGGGACAGAGAGTTAGAGATTGGAGGAGGGTGGGGGAGGAAAGATGGGACAGAGAGTTAGAGATTGGAGGAGGGTGGGGGAGGAAAGGTGGGACAGAGAGTTAGAGATTGGAGGAGGGTGGGGGAGGAAAGGTGGGACAGATAGTTAGAGATTGGAGGAGGGTGGGGGAAGAAAGATGGGACAGAGAGTTAGAGATTGGAGGAGGGTGGGGGAGGAAAGGTGGGACAGAGAGTTAGAGATTGGAGGAGGGTGGGGGAGGAAAGGTGGGACAGAGAGTTGGAGATTGGAGGAGGATGGGGGAGGAAAGGTGGGACAGAGAGTTTCGAGATTGGAGGAGGGTGGGGGAGGAAAGGTGGGACAGAGAGTTAGAGATTGGAGGAGGGTGGGGGAGGAAATATGGGACAGAGAGTTGGAGATTGGAGGAGGGTGAGGGAGGAAAGATGGGACAGAGAGTTGGAGATTGGAGGAGGGTGGGGGAGGAAAGGTGGGACAGAGAGTTAGAGATTGGAGGAGGGTGGGGGAGGAAATATGGGACAGAGAGTTGGAGATTGGAGGAGGGTGAGGGAGGAAATATGGGACAGAGAGTTGGAGATTGGAGGAGGGTGGGGGAGGAAAGGTGGGACAGAGAGTTAGAGATTGGAGGAGGGTGGGGGAGGAAAGGTGGGACAGAGAGTTGGAGATTGGAGGAGGGTGAGGGAGGAAAGATGGGACAGAGAGTTGGAGATTGGAGGAGGGTGGGGGAGGAAAGATGGGACAGAGAGTTAGAGATTGGAGGAGGGTGGGGGAGGAAATATGGGACAGAGAGTTGGAGATTGGAGGAGGGTGAGGGAGGAAAGTTGGGACAGAGAGTTGGAGATTGGAGGAGGGTGAGGGAGGAAATATGGGACAGAGAGTTGGAGATTGGAGGAGGATAGGGGGAGGAAAGATGGGACAGAGAGTTAGAGATTGGAGGAGGGTGGGGGAGGAAAGGTGGGACAGAGAGTTAGAGATTGGAGGAGGGTGGGTGTCATGTATGCAGTGCAAATGTTCACCGTTGTATCCCTACACCGGGACCGGGTTGTATCCCTACGCCGGACCTCGGATGGCGCTGCTGTGAATCGGGCCTTGATCGGCAGAGTGAATAAACGCGTACGACAATTGATCGCAGTTTGTCGAGATACTTTACATGGCGACGAGGATAAACATCTAGACCATGACTTCTTTCGGCCATATCGATGAATTCGACCCTCATGAGGGGGATTTTGACACGTATTCTGAGCGGTTGTCTTTCTACTTCGAGGCGAACGACATCGCGACCGAAGCCCGGATGAAGGCCGTCTTCCTGTCCGTTTGCGGAGGTGAGACGTTCACACTCGTTAAAAACCTGGTTCGGCCTCGGACAATCCAGGAGCTCACGTATGCAGAGCTCAAGGCCGCTTTGAAGGAACATTGCAACCCATCTCCTTCAGTCATCCTGTGTCGGTTTAATTTTTACATGTGCAGACAGCAGCAAGGTCAGTCGATCGCAGACTTCATTGCACACCTCAAAAAACTGTCACATCTGTGTGAGTTTGGGGACACGATCGATGACATGCTTCGTGATTTGCTGGTGGTTGGCATGTCCGATGACCGCACTCGTAGACGCCTGCTTGCTGAGAGAAGACTGACGTTCCAAAATGCCAGAGACACCGCCATTTCCATGGAAAGTGCTGAACGCAACGCTACAAGCATCGGTGCCACTCGCTCATCTGGTACCAGCCCTGCTGTGAATCGGTTGGATCATGTTCAGCCAAAACGTTGGAACAAGGCTCCTCGTCAGAAGCCAGTGCAGTCTCAAACCCACAACAACTGTTTTCGGTGCAACGGAAAGCACCCTCCGGAGACGTGTCGGTTCAAACATGCCACCTGCCATTTCTGTTCGAAAACTTGCCATATTGCTCCAGCTTGCATCACTCGCAAATCGGGAAAAGGAAAAGCTGCTGACAAGATTCAACCGGTCGGGTTTTTCACAAACCTGTGGAGTGATGCTGACCGACCCCATCTGAAACCTACTACCTATGGACTCTCCACCTATACAGGTGAGAAGATTGTTCCCTGCGGTACATGTGACGTCACGGTGGGCTACGATAACCGTGAGTTTCACCTACCCCTGATCGTCATTCCTGGAAAGGGCCCTTCCTTACTCGGCAGGAACTGGTTGAGCATAATTCGACTGAAGTGGGAAAGCATTCATCAACTCCGGGCAGCCAACGTTTCTCCTACCGCAGCATACACACTCAAAAATGTGCTGGATACGTACCCGGATGTCTTCAAGGATGAGCTTGGAACCTTGAAAGGACATACGGCTAAACTCAGGGTTGACCGGGATGCCAATCCTATATTTTGCAGGGCTCGCCCAGTCCCTTTCGCCCTGCGTGAGCGGATTGACAAGGAACTGGATCATCTTGAAAATCTGGGGATCATCGAGCAAATCCAGTATGCCGAATGGGCGGCGCCCATCGTTCCGGTCATAAAATCGGACCAGTCCATCCGCATATGTGGAGATTATAAAATGACCGTGAACAGGTGTTCTTCATTGGATAAATATCCAATCCCGAGGATCGAAGACCTCTATGCTCGTCTCACGGGAGGCAAGACTTTTACGAAACTCGATCTCAAATCCGCCTATCTACAGCTCTGCTTGGACGAGAATTCGAAACAGTATCTTACCATCAACACGCATCGTGGGTTGTACAGGTACCACCGACTTAGTTTTGGAGTGAAATCTGCACCTGGAATTTATCAGCGTGTCATGGACAGTTTGTTTGCCGCCGAACGCAACGTCGTTTGTTACCAGGATGATATTCTGGTTACTGGTCGTACGGACGCGGAACATCTACAGAACCTGGAGAGAGTTCTGAAGAAGATTTCGGACTCCGGCCTACGTTTGCATCGAGACAAGTGCAAGTTTATGGTGCCATCAGTCACGTACCTGGGTTATACGATTGATGCCGAGGGTCTACACCCGACAGATGAGAAAGTCCGAGCTATCAAGGATGCTCCTTCTCCACGAGATGTGACCGAATTGAAGTCATACCTCGGTTTGCTTCAGTTCTATGGTCGTTACATCCCGAATGTGACCGACGTTTTGGGTCCCCTTTATCGGCTTTTGAGGAAAGGAGTCTCCTGGAGCTGGGGGTCTACTGAACAATCAGCATTCCAGACCTCTAAGGATCTGCTCAAATCGTCCAATGTTCTCGTTCATTTTGATCCAGAGAAGGATCTTGTGCTGACATGCGATGCCTGTCGGTATGGAGTGGGGAGTGTATTATCACACGTGATGCCTGATGGTACGGAAAGACCGGTTGCATTTGCATCCAGAACGTTGTCCCCGGCAGAGAAAAACTATTCCCAACTTGACAAGGAAGGATTGGGAATCGTTTTCGGCGTCGGCAAATTTCGCCAGTACCTTCTTGGACATCATTTCACGATTCGCACTGATCACAAGCCGCTGATCAGTCTGTTTGGTCCAACTAAGGCGACATCTGACACACTACCGCCCAGGATCATCCGCTGGTCCCTGTTTCTCGCTGCTTATGACTACACCATATGTTATAAGCCCGGTTCGTCTATCACAAATGCAGATGCCATGAGTCGGTTACCCCTTCCAGAATCCATTGATGATTCGCCTACACCAGGATCCATTATCGCACTGATGGATCATCTGGAAGATTGTGCTGTCGATTCCGGCCAGATCCGCACTCATACTCGACGAGACCCCGTTCTGTCCAGAACTGTCCAGGCTGTACAGCTTGGATGGCATTTGCTACCTGAGGGTGACCCAGATTTTGCGGCTTTTAAAGCACGTAAAAACGAACTCAGCGTGGAAAATGGTTGCCTACTCTGGGGATGTCGTGTCGTGATCCCGAAAAATCTGCGTTCCAGGGTCATGGATGAAATCCATGACTGTCACCCCGGGATTGTGAAGATGAAGTCACTCACCAGAAACTATGTGTGGTGGCCGAATCTTGATGCTGATATCGAACATCATGTTCGACATTGTTACCCCTGCCAGAGCACCCGGAATACACCTGCGAAAGCGCCACTGCATCCCTGGGAATGGCCCAGCGAACCGTGGCATCGCCTACATCTCGATTATGCCGGGCCTATTAACGGCAGCATGATTCTAATAATTACGGACGCGCACACAAAATGGATTGATGCCTATGTGACGCGTGGTACTACGTCAGCCATTGTCATCGAAAGACTCAGACGCTGTTTCGCCACTCATGGTCTGCCCAGGATGATCGTGAGTGATAACGGTTCGTGTTTTTCCAGTACCGAGTTTGCCAAGTTCACACGTCGGAACGGCATCAAACATAAGTTTGTCAGCCCACATCACCAGGCTTCAAATGGCTTGGCCGAACGATCCGTGGGAATCATCAAATCCGGATTGCAGAAACTTCAGGAGGGAACCCTGGAAACAAAGCTGTCTCGTCTCCTGTTCAAATACCGCATCACGCCACAATCAACAACCGGTGTAGCTCCGTCTGAGTTATTGATGAAACGACACTTGAGATCGACACTTGACAATCTCAAACCAGACATATCATCAAATGTTTATCAGAGCCAGCTTAATCAAAAGTTGGTGCACGATAAGACGTCCAACAGTCGATGTATCAACATTGGAGATCCAGTGTTTGCCCGAAATTTTGGTGCAGGTGCGACGTGGCTACCGGGGGACATCATCGAGAAGCCAGGTCCACTGACCAGTGTGATTCGCCTGCAGGACGGCCGCGAAATTCGTCGACATCAGGACCACATAACCTACCGTCACTGTGAGTCGATGGAGCCTGTAGCATCGTCACAGTCAGGACAACAGTTCGACCCGCCACTGCCGGAGATCGTCGTGGCCGCTCCAGCCGGCTCGGATGCCCCGAAAACCTCTGCAAACGCTACACCCTTCGTGGAGACCAAAGGAATCACCTCGGACTCTGTATCCACTGGTACACCGCGACCCAAAGGAATCACCTCGGACTCTGTATCCACTGGTACACCGCGACGCTCAATGCGTGAGAGAAAAGCACCCGACCGGTTGAATCTTTGAAGATGTTTTTTTTTTCCACGTTGACACATGTTCTATTTTCACGTATTTTCATTATTCTCATAACCGTTTGCACACATATTTTCACATGTTTTGGAAATGTTGCTTTTGAAATGTCAATTCTGGAAATCTAGCACGTATTGCTCTTGGTAATTTTGGACTTAAAGGGGAGGATGTCATGTATGCAGTGCAAATGTTCACCGTTGTATCCCTACACCGGGACCGGGTTGTATCCCTACGCCGGACCTCGGGTGGCGCTGCTGTGAATCGGGCCTTGATCGGCAGAGTGAATAAACGCGTACGACAATTGATCGCAGTTTGTCGAGATACTTTACAGTGGGGGAGGAAAGGTGGGACAGAGAGTTAGAGATTGGAGGAGGGTGGGGGAGGAAAGGTGGGACGGAGAGTTAGAGATTGGAGGAGGGTGGGGGAAGAAAGATGGGACAGAGAGTTAGAGATTGGAGGAGGGTGGGGGAGGAAAGGTGGGACAGAGAGTTAGAGATTGGAGGAGGGTGGGGGAGGAAAGATGGGACAGAGAGTTAGAGATTGGAGGAGGGTGGGGGAAGAAAGGTGGGACAGAGAGTTAGAGATTGGAGGAGGGTGGGGGAGGAAAGGTGGGACAGAGAGTTAGAGATTGGAGGAGGGTGGGGGAGGAAAGATGGGACAGAGAGTTAGAGATTGGAGGAGGGTGGGGGAGGAAAGCTGGGACAGAGAGTTAGAGATTGGAGGAGGGTGGGGGAGGAAAGATGGGACAGAGAGTTAGAGATTGGAGGAGGGTGGGGGAGGAAATATGGGACAGAGAGTTAGAGATTGGAGGAGGGTGGGGGAGGAAAGATGGGACAGAGAGTTAGAGATTGGAGGAGGGTGGGGGAGGAAAGGTGGGACAGAGAGTTAGAGATTGGAGGAGGGTGGGGGAGGAAAGGTGGGACAGAGAGTTAGAGATTGGAGGAGGGTGGGGGAAGAAAGATGGGACAGAGTTAGGGAGGGGGAGGTTGAGAATTTGGGGGGGGTGGGAGTTTGAGGAGTTGTGATGGAGTGGGGAGGGGGGTTGAAGACTTGGAGTTTCATAGATTTGATGTTGACATGAAATCATATTTGACATCACAAAATATTTGATGTTGAAGGTTATTTTTGAAGTAATTATTGTTTATTTGAATACTCCATCATTGTCGTAAAAAGACTGAAACATCCAAGTTTCTTTATCAGCTGTGCAGTTGAGTTTGATAACACATCAGTTTTAATGATAACGTTATACGAGATGAATTACTTGCCATCTCCATGATCTTGGTTAGAACTTAATCACGGAAGAAAAATGTTTTCCACAGATACGACACAAATCATTTATGCATTTGGTTATGATGCAGATATTACGTAAAGGTCATGGTAAACGTGTTTAAAGTCGATAACAATTTCAACGTCGCTCTCCCCAGAAACCCCAAGACAAACTTCATTACATTTTGTCTTCCAAGGGATAACTTCATAATCTGAACTTTGGGTAATCCATAAACTAAACACAGAACTTGAAACATTAAAAGGTGCAATTTTACCTTGTTCATAAGTTACAATTATTCAGTTTGGCCCAAAAAAGTCTGAACGAAAGGAACATTGCTAAACAAGTTTCCATAACTGTAGTTTGAAGACAATTCAAGAGTTCCATGTCGCTGTACAAGGCTGCAGACACATCACGTACAAAATCCTGATCAGGTACTCACCGAGTTTTATTGTCAAGACTGCGTACATGAGTAAATAGTCCATGTTCGACCTTTCAGCGGTAACTACTTGACTCACTTCTCCCTACACATAACTGCAGCCCTCTGTTTCCTGGATATATATATATATATATATATATATATATATGTAGGCTTACCTAAGCAAAGGCCCGCCCTAGTAATGCAAGGTTGGCAGAATAGCTGAAGTACGCACAAACGCATTTGAGCTGTCTAACTTCCCCCTGTCTAGACTGGAACCCAGCAAGATGCTCTGGAAAAGACGTTCTTTTTGCAGGTGACTCCACATTGTGTCCTCCAGTAAACCACGCGGCTGCTACGCAGACTGCAATGGTCTCCCCCTCTGCTGACCTGGAATTGATTAGATGCTCGTCTGATAAATGGAACATGTCCTTCAATCCTAGAATATCTCGGTCTCACCCTATCGTTTCAGAATGACCGTCAAACTAACCCACATATTGCGATTGTCGGCATTGCAAGAGGTCGAGACGCATGAACCTCTAGGCCTCAACATCAGCCATGACCTCTCCTGGGCCAAGAACACAGCAAATCTGGCCAACAAAACTAGCTACAGAGTAGGCATTCTCACTTGATTGAAATCTTTCCTTGGAGGATCAGAGCTACTCACTGTCGAAAAGCTAGGCCTTTGTCTGCAGCTCAATGGATTACTACTCGTCCCTATGGGCTGGCACAGCAGCATCAGATCTGACTCTCATGGGTTTTGTGGAATTGAAAGCTTACCATGAATTATTGCTTACCATGAAAGCTTATTTTAATCTCCCATGATAATGCCAAAGCACAAGGTCTGTACTGCTTTCACATCACAGGATGGTCAGTGGTCTCTCTCTCTCTTTACTGCCTCTTCTCTCTCTGCTCTCTCAGTCCTCTGACACTCCTCAGCGACTCCAGGATGCACATGTTGATCCAGTCACCACTTCTTGAATAAACTTCCACATTCCAGACTAACTGTACACCTCAAATATTTTGTTCCTCACTTCGCCCGTCTATGGAACCGCCTTCCAGAGGCTGTTATTTCCCACTCTTCCATCCAGAGCTTCAAGCGAGTGTGTCGCCGCCACCTCACATCATACCCCATCCTGACCCATGATCTTTATTACCCCCAATTAACCCTTCCATTCCAAACCCCCTTATTTGCTGCTTTCGGTTTTTCTTCCCCTTCCTCTCTCTTCTTTTCCGGTTTGTTCATTCCCTTGCTGATTGTGCCCAATCATATCTAAACTACATGGAGAATTGCACAGCGGCAGTCTCAACCCCAGAAAATGATGATACACACAGCCATGTCCTGCATATGAAAGAAGAAGAAGAAGAAGAAGGTGGAAGCGAAAAACCTAAAATTAGATTGGCATGTTAGTGTTCCTATCTGAACTCCTATCTCACGACATGAGAGAAGTCAGGTTGAAAACCCATATACTGTACCCTATGGGTTTGCGCATTGTCTACTGATGTGTAATTCATGTACAAGTACGCTCATGTCTTCTAATATCTTTATCCCACATGTGATACATCTAAATGCTGTTGTCAATATGCTCTGGAGATAGATGACAGGGAGCCCAACTCCATTTCTCGCATGTTTTAAGCTGTAGGGTTGCAGTGAAAAATATGTGCTTTACATTGTCATTCTATTTTGTGGTGTGGTGGGTTGTAGGTATCCAGACTCTGGTGGTGAGGAAAGGTGACATTCTCAATTCATCATCTTCCTGGTATTTGTGAAGATCTAATCTTCTGCTCCAAATATTTGGTCTTTCAAACCTTGAGCTAGTTTGAAGCGTGGCATGGACCTTTCTGTTCATCAAATGAGGTTCCGAATCATCCTTCTTGGAGATCCAGTATTGAGACTACATTTTGCAATATCTTGAGGAGCTAATCCAATTTCTGCTGATGGATTTTTCTGAAGGATCTTCCATTCGGATTCCAGTCGCAACAGATCAGTGGCAGTGCAATCCCTCAATGCTGCAATCTTTTGGGTTCCTGATTTGTTTCATTACTAACATATTTGCACCCCCTGGTGGATATCCCATTTTAAACAGCTGACAACCAGCAAGTGCTAAAAGCTCTTGCAAACATCCAATGAAGAATCATATCCACCGATTAATCCACTTATTTTAGATTTAATATTTCCTAGAAATGTTAACAGTGAAACTGCGTGAAACTGTGGGTGACTGTGTTAACTGTGTGAAAAATATTTCATTACATAAATATTGTTGCGGGAATGATCTTTAGGGGTAAATAAAATACTTTTATTTTTATTTTTACTAAAACATACTTTTTCCGACAAAGACATTTAATGTTGGATCATTTTGCTCAATAAATAAATAAACAAGACCGATAGTCTAACAACGGCGCAGCCGGGCTTGTTTGATACTTTAGTTGAAGAGGACAGCATGACCTGGGTGGGGATACCAGTTCACAAAAAATGTAAATATTGTTACGTTTATGGGGGGAAGGCAATGGAATACCTTAGTCCAGGTAGATTGTATTGGGTAATGTGCTCCGTATGTCACGTAGCTACCTTCCTGTAACTAAGTAGGGTTGGATGCCGCGTAAGTAAGTGTATATTTGTCTCCATGTGAGGGGTGGAGCTATGTTAGTTAGTTAGGGTATAAGGTAACTTTCCCTGTATGTAATCGCGTCTGTGGTTTTCCCTTCGTTCCTTATGACACACGCAACACCAGCCATGCGATCAGCGCTGAAATTAAATAAACTACACAATCACTGACAGGATCTGGACATTCGATTATCACTGACGACACCAGCCAAGTAATCACAAGGGGGGTCGTGGGGCCACACCCCGAGAGGTCATAATTGGTCGTGGCTGTGGAGCGATGCGATGGTGCCGAATGATTGGTGCACGTGTGACGTCATCACAGAACGTTCCAGCACGAGGGACAAAAAGGCAGAGCACCGCCATTTTTGCTCTTTTGGTTTGTGGCTGGCATCACAAGTGGTTACGATTAATTTGCTCTCTTGGTTCCAACATTCATTACGGCCTGGACGCATTGCTCTCCCTCTCTCTCATTCTGGGCTTGGTCGCAGGTGGTCGGATTCGTGCTCTCTCTGTGTTCCTGGGAGGGTGAAAGGCGAATGCATCCTTCTCTCTGATCCTGGTGGTGCTGGCTTCGTGACGGCTGTGTTCTGTGGCGTGTGTGCCTTAAAGACCTCGGCACTTTGTGGAGTGTGTGTCGGCAGAGGATAGAGCTTTGGCTGCCACGCGAAGGTGGCTGGCCGCGGCGTGAGTTTGCGCCATTGTGCGTTTCACGTGCAAGGAGTTGGGGACCCGTTCAAGGGCCGACAGGGTTTGAGGGCGGCTCAGAGCTGAGTACTAAGCAGACGCTATGCACCATATTTATTTTTACTTTCGTTTTCCCCTTGTGTTGTATTTGAGTGTGAGTTGAGGACTCTCAATATAGGAATTTTAGTTTACTGTGCATTCATTTTTGTTGCCTGCATTATTTTATTAAACCCTCAATTTGTTGAATTTCAATTCCTTGTCCTGTCCTAATTATTTGTTGGTGGATTGGAGAAACCCCCGTGCCACATCCATCCGTACAGGTAAGCGCTCGCTGCCCTCCACTACCCCCGCACGTGTCACTACCGTCATAGCTGAGTATACGCCATGGAGTTAAAGCTCGGTTGGCCATCCGTCACCCAGGGGTGTTAATCCCGGGGACACGACAACTGGTGTCAGGAGTTTGGGATTTGAACCCGGCGGACACTTGGTGTCCGAGGGTTGCGAGTTCGACACCCGCTGGGGGAAAATTGCACTCGGCTTTTGGAATCCAATTTTTTAACGGTTGTCTTTCTCTCGTCGAGGGGGAGTTAATCGTCGTGACCGGGGTGTCAAATTGTTTTTTTAGTCGATTGGTGTCGGGAAGAGCGCAAGACAGCGCATCGCTAAATTTAAATTTTCTTTTTGTCTGAGGTAAATTACGCGGGTGCGGGAAAACCGCTTTGTCAGCACGTATGGCAGACATGAATGACATGGCCGAGCTGATGGAGGGCTCTGAGGATCTCGAAAGCGAGTCGGGGATAGAGGGGTATGAGGATAGGATTAGAACCTCCCCCGCTCCTGTGCGATCAAGTGAGGAAGCGGGTCCAATGGATTTCCAGGCCATGTTCAAATTGTTAATGGAAATAAGGAGAGATATGAAGGATCAGAATGAGCGTAAGGAACAAATAGAAAACATAATGGATGGAATGATTGCTAAAATGAAAACCCAAAGAGAACCCATATCTCTCCATTATACCAACTTCTGTCCTGGAAGTCCTTGGTCTCCTTGTGTTTTATACCTGCCCCCCCCCTTCCCACGCCTCCTCCCCCCAAGCCCTCTCCCTCCCACACATCTCCCTGCTCTCAAATGTTGTGTTTGTGTGCTTCCCCTTCTCTCCCCATCTTGTCTTCCGCTCCCTCTTTTTATATATTTTGTTTGTCTGGTTGATTTGTTTGTGAAGTAAATGTTAGCTCTTTCACGAGCCTCGATTCAGTATACAAAAAAACAACAAAAAACAACAAAAAAAAAACGAATGAATTAAAGGAAGAAAAAAATAAATTAAAGGAAGAAATAAAGGATACAATTGGGGCACAGGAGAGGGAATGTTCAGAAGTAGGGAATGTTCAGAAGTAAATGGGGAATGTTTGTTAAATGACGACCTGGAAGGCTGTTGGACATGTGTGGATGCCAGAATGCACCAGCAGGGAGAGGAATTAGGATTTGTGCATCACCAGGGCGGTGATTTGGAGCAAGAGGTAAAAATATTGGAGGCCCGTGTAACGGAACCAGAGCGGGTGATTAGTAGTAAAGACCTGTTGGGGATGCAATTGACTGGGGATAATGCGAATGATTTGACACAGGAGTGGCTGGAGACCTGGGACAATACCATAGAGGGAGAGGTTGCTCGGATTCAACAGAGTCTGGGAGATGAGGTGAGTTGGTCCCGTAAATACCCCCAGGATGAGATTAAAGTGACCAAGGGAACCCTCACCATGAACCACATTTGGGCACGGAGGCTTCGAAATTGAATACACAGCTGGGAGAGTGTTTTGGCCCCGAGCTGGACTCGGATATGGAGGAGTTGGGAAATAGAGCCTTGGAAAAAGCGGTCCCCTTAGTGAATTAGGAACAGCTGCAGGGAGGGGCAGAAAAACCCGAGGAAGGGGTTGTTACCTGCAGCTGCGGTTGGGTACACAAGGCCAAAATTAAAAAAAGAAATTTACATTGCAATTTAAATGGGAAATTAATTTGGAGGAGCCTTGGAGGGAATTGGTCCCCTGGCTGCGGAATTTAGACCAGGAAAGGTCATTGGGGTCGGCCTTGTGTAAAATTTGCCCCTTTCGAAATTGGGTTATGCCAACCAGCTCGGGGCTGTGCTTGCAGGATTTGGCCGTGGGGTCAGACCATGGCTGTCGTGGTATGACCTGGGTCCCACGGGGGATCTGGTGGAGTGTGGTGTCGCCGGACTCTGGTGAGGGTTAAGACCTCCGGGGGTCCGAGGTGGTTTCTCGCAGGCACCTGGTGTGGTGTATCATGAGGACCACGAGGGGAGGTGTTGGAGGTCACGCATTGGTGGCTCCACCACGGACGGTCAACAAGGGCCTGATGTGGTGACCGCCCTGGCATGCGCCATGGCAGCCTCTCCCTGAGACTCTGGGACAGCCGGCATATGATGGCCTGCCATTCTGTGCTGGTCTATGGACGCGGGTCGAACCGCATGGACAGGGATAGATTATAGCCCACCGGACAACCATTGGAGCATCTGTGGAACGTGATGGTGTGAGCTTGATCTTCCACAGATAATCTGTTTGTGATTTGTGGACTCTCGGCTTGGGAAGAGAGCCATGGGATAAATCGGGAAATTGGAACGAGCCAAGCATACGGTACGGAGCCATGCTCGACTGGCAAGTGTATGGAGAATTGCCCTTCTTTGGTGGAAATAGTGAAATGTGAAAAGATTGGCACGGGTAATTTGAGGGTTAGATGCAAAATTTAAGGGAAAATGTTGTTAAGCCAATAAGCCATGGTGGACACTGGATCAGTGACACTATTATTGATCCAGGTGTGTTAAACCAAAGTGTTGGAGGCTGGGATAAAATGGATAGAGTAGCAGGACACATCTTTCAACTGGCGGCGGCACGAGTTCGTGCCATTGTGCGTTTCCCGCGCAAGGACTCGGGGACCCGTTCAAGGGCCGACAGGGTTTGAGGGCCGTTCAGAGCTGAGTACTAAGCAGACGCTACACACCACATTTATTTTTACTTTCGTTTTCCCCTTGTGTTGTATTTGCGTCTGATGAAGGATCCTCAATATAGGAATTTTAGTTTACCATGCATTCATTTTTGTTCCTGCATTATTTGATTAAACATTTATTTGTTGAATTTGAATTCCTTGTCCTGTCCTACTTATTTGTTGGTCGATCGGAGAAACCCCCGTGCCACGTCCATCCGTACAGGTAAGCCCTTGTTGCCCTCCACTACCCCTGCGCATGTCACCACCGCCATATTTGAGTATACGCCTCGGAGTTAAAGCTCGGTTGGCCATCCGTCACCCAGGGGTGTTAATCCTGGGGACGCAGCAGTATTAAATTATTTTTTGACTTCAGGCATGGACAGCCGGTTCGTGAATGACTTGGATAAAAAAACGGTGAATGGCAAGTGATGACCCAATAAATTTCATGTTCCTGTGCCACCTTCAGTTGAATGCCAGGCATTGACAGCAGGTTCGTGAATGACTTGGGTAAAAAAACGACGAATGGCGAACGATGAACCAATAAATTCCACATTCCTGTACCACCTTCAGTCAAACGTCAGGCATGGTCAGCAGATTCGTGAAGGACTTGGACAAAAAACGTACCCAGTCAATGGCGAATCTGCATATGGGGAATCCACAAATGTCATGGATGGTGTGGAAGAATTTTGTGTATGACTCACAGGACTCCAATGACCGCACACAGGTTTACAAAAGGTCTAGTTTATTAACTGTATTTACTTCATTCCAATTACCAAAATGATACCGCATAATATAATGGATCAGGTTAACTCTTTTCGCTGGTCCTTCTCGTTCATCCGACACTCCCGTTCGGTCAGCGCCTCTCGTAGCAAGTCCTCCCGACTCCACGTTTGCTCTAGTTTATATGGACGAACTGGACTTAATCCTCTGTCCGCTGAAACGTTAATCCTTTCTCCGCTGATGCCCCGAGGTCATGCATTGCACCAAGTCCTGGCATCAACTCGCTCCCCTCCTGCTGTGATTTCCATTTACACAGTAGGAGGGTGCTCTAGCCTGGGGCCTTGACCAGGTGTTTCAAGAGATTATCATGTTCATGCACATTCTGCTTCGTTACCAGATTTAATCAATGAGTTACCAGGGCCAATCAATACGTTACACTGAGTTACACTTCCACAATTCCCTCATCTTTTTGTTTTTGTTTATATTAACCATTAATCTAAACATCAATATAAGTAAACAATCAATCACTACTAGTAAACATCATTACAAGTATAAGTAAATAATCAATCACTTTGGTAATCAAATTCCCTTAGGCATACACCGTCATCCTGCAAGAATCACAAAACATTTCGTTGGTCATTGACTCCTTCCATATTGTTCAATCTATTGCATTTGCATCACAAATATATTTTCAAAACAACACTTCACCATCACCAAGATACAACAATTTCGCTTCATTTTCAAGTTTTGTAAAGCATCTGCACCATCTGGAAAAAACGTTTGCCTCCACACACATGTTGACTTTGTTTGAAAGGAAGGGCTGATCACTTGTGTTTGAATCCAGGTATGAAACATTTTCTCCTAATGTCTTCATAGCTCCTGCACTACTTCGTGTAGGATTTCGCTGTTGTGGTAACACTGCGGAGTCATAGACTGACCCTTCTCTCCATGTAGCATTCTTGCCACTTTTTGCTGTGAACCATAATGATTCCTTGAACAAGGCCTTCGCCCAGTTGTAGTCAACTTGCCTCCTCCCTCATTATGAGTGGGCAGCAAGTATTGGTGTGACGTTGATTGGCCAGCAAGATGTGGAACAGGGATGCCGGATGCATCCACAATGATGTTGGGACCATGGTGTTCAGGTCATCCATGGTCCATACCAGGCGTGGCCCGCAGAATCGCGCACAGCTGTTGTGAAAAGGCACAGCCATTGGTTTGCAGCTTCATGCTGGCTCCCCGGAAGTTGGTGAAGTAATAACATATGTCCCCGCATTTCACAGAGGTTGCAGGTAAAATGTCGTTGTCCTGCAACTTCTGATGTGATGAATGTTCGAAACCTTCGAACAAGAGTAAGTGATCGCCTTTCTTTCATATGTTGCAGTGTGATCCAGGCAAATGGTCACATAAATTTCCTTGGTGAAGGTAAGCATTCATCTCCAAGTTACATGGGAGAATGTCTTCATCATTCTTTGAGAAAGAGGGTGTATGCCATGATTAACTTCATTTTTTAGCCACAAATTTTCTTTCTCGAACTTCTTCCCAATTCCGTTAGCAATCCCTCCAAAATGTGATCTCGTCTTATCTTTATGCTCAGTCACATCTGAATCTGCTTTCCGCACACACTGGATCAGATAGGGTACATCTTACCATGAAATCAGCATAATCATGTATATCTTCCGACAGTTTCACATTCAACAATTTGTTGTTTTTTCTTAACACAAAAAGTTATATTCATTTATATGCGTCACACAAATAATATTCAATCAGGTATGTATTTTATTACTAAACTAAGAATAGCATTGTATATGATTACAATCACAAACGGGAATACCTAATTCCCAACAACAATTTTCCCAAACCAACAAATTAAGCATAATGTATTATTACCATAATTCCTCTCCACTTTTTCTTTTCCCTCTTTTTTTTTTTTTTTTTTCCTAACAGTGTGTCACTCGTGGTGATATGAGTTCATTGATATTGTAATTGACACAACTCATAACATTGTCGTTATGCCATTATCTTAATTCTACTGTTTATGTCGCCATAAAAGTCTTCCTTTTCTGGTTCCACATTTCTTTCCTCATTTGTCACTTCATGCGTTATCATCGTGTTGTTGGTTACCTTATTCAAACACACCGTCACTAAGGCTTTCAAGCAAGCCACCACTAAAACAATTGCCAATATAACTACTAAACCAACAAACAAGTCTGCTACTCCTTGTATATATTCATACCTATGACATAGTTATATGTCGATGACATTTAACATTATATACCAAACTAACAAGCTCCCTAAAAGGTAAATAAAGAAAATCCCTTAATATGTAACATAATCAGATTATTTGTCTTACCCTGATCCCCCTATCTCCCGGGGTTGAACTCAATCCCCTGATCATGAGTGTAGTTGTGATACATTTTTCACTCATGCTGTATTAATATCAGCAGGTAATTGTATGTCATGTAGGCAAATAAATGTCACTATTCCAAGTAGGAATATCACATGTTGAAAATGTAATGTTTATCAATGCAAGGGGTGTTAAAATGTAATTCAAATGACTGTAAATCACGACTATCATTTATCTACCACTGAATGTTCTGCTGGGTTGCTAGGTGCAGCCTCATTTTCTGTGGGATCGTCCACCTTAGCCCCATGTGCTTGTTTGCAATGAGGGGCATGAATCCAACTTTCTATTTTGGGTCCATCTTTTTTTTTTTTTATTCTTATCAATCTCCTATGGTTTATCATTTCGTTCCAAGATACCGCAACCAAAGGTTTTAACCAAAGCTCTACCAAACTATTTCCAATTTGAACAAAAATGCCAGTGAAACAATGATTCGAAGAATTAACTTCAAGGGGTCAATAAATTTATTCTATAGCCAGATCTAATTTTCCCATCCAATAGTTTGCCTTGCCACATGTCATATTATAACACCTTAATAAACCTTCGAAAAAATGTTTCCCATCTCAACAAATTTCCTTTTTTACAAATAGCCCTGTGTAACTTACGTATTTAACTACAATTTCCTCTCAATTTGTTTGGCCTAACTGGCCGCAAAAGTGGCTGCCAGCATGCAGTACCGTTTTTTATCTACCAAGGAAGTGTTCCACACCAGACCTCTACCAAAATGTTGTTTGTAAAAAACAAATCTGGGATTTCTGATTACATGGATGCACACTCTCAGGACATTTTCAGGCTGCTGTTAACAATCCACTACGATGACTTAATTCCTTTACCCACAATCAAATAATTAGTACAAATTGAGGATATTATCCCTATCACATTCTTTTATCGATTCATTATGTTGGATCTAATTTTTCCCAATAATTTTCCACTGCTGTAAGGCGGAACAATAGCTCTCATAAGTCTTAGTAATATCGTACTTAATTTGCCCAGCATCGAATAATTTATTTACTATCCTTTCTCATCTGTTAACCAGTGACTTTGTTTAAACTCCAGAACTGAAAACCCACAATAGTTCAAACCAGCAAAATTTTCTTTACTATTTTCCCATATCATCTATGCCTAAAACACATCCATACATACAGCACAATTTATATGCTGATAAAATTCAAGTTTATATATATAAAATCCATGAGCAGAGTATTCTGGGAAGTCAGTGTAAGACCTCTCCCAAATTTGGATGATTTTGTACTTCCTCATTTCCTTTTATGAAGCTCATATCCATAAATAGATGTTATTCTCATATACATTCTATCAAAAAATGGAATCCCAAAATTACTCACAATTTTACTATTAATTAATGGCTGCTCATAACCCAGCACATCAAATTTTTTATATTCCATTTCCCTTGACAAAAGAGATAATGTTCATAATCAAATTATATTTCTATTTTATTTTACGGATTCTCTGGATATTCAATCCCATCCACATATCCCAATCCCATCCACATATAACTATCCATTTCCAGACAGGCACACTGTCGGTGTCAACAATCTTGTAAGATTGATACACAAAAACACACACACACATGCATTATGCATATTTGTTTGCGTTGGAACCATTATTTACAGATCAGATGGGTGTCAATTTTATTTCAATTTCATAAAATTTGTCAATCAAATTCAAAATGCTTATAGACAAATAAACCAAAAGTCCATTCTTAGAAAACCCTTATGATGTCACATTGAAATTACCCTTTCTGCCTTCACAATAATCTATCCAAATTTTGACTACACACCCATTTGCATGTCAGTCGACCATTGACCTATCAATCGTGCGGAACAATAGTCCGAAATTCCCACCTGATCATCATGTGACTCTTGTCACTTGGTTTGCCAAAAAATTGCAACGCAATTGTTCCAAACTTTGTAAATTTAAAATTGCTGTGCCCAAAATAGAAGATCCAATTTTGGCATTTGATCAATTAATTATTAATTTGTTAACAAGCAAAAAAGAAAAAATGAATCATTCTTGCTCTGAAAACTTTTCAGACACAAGAATCATCGACAGTTATTCATGTTTGTCCAGTAATCGAATCTGTTGAGGCCAATCATCATTTGGGATTTGCATCAATGAAGGCCTAATCATTGTCTGAGGTACCGGTAAGCACTGGTACCCTTGATCTTGGTTTGCCCCATGACCTTGTCTTCCTGTTGACATACGGACATCTTCTTCTCCAATGTCCCATCTTTCCACACTCGAAACACCGGTTTCTGTCGTTGTCTGATCTGTGCACCTGTGCACTTGTATTGCTGGGCTGCATCTCTACATCCCTGAGTTGCCACTGCAATCTCTCGTTATCTCCTGAAACACGAAAAAATTCTCTGTACCGTCCTTTTTGGGGAGACAACTGGAAATCAGATGGGACAACTGTGACTTTCATTCCTAATTTCGAGGGCAGTTGTGCATTTGTCTCCTCCACTGTATCCTGTATCCTTTTTATTTTAAGTTCTAGTTCCGTTATCCGTTCTTGCTGTTCCCGTTGTCTGGATTCACCATCCCAAAGATGGAATGCAAGCCAGTCTACCGTTAGATTCTGTCTCTTCCTGGCTTTCAATCTTTGTTCCAATCTTTCCAATCGACTTCGCTCAAATGTACCATCTCTTGGAAACTCCTCATCATGTCCCTTTGTCCACAAATACCAATTCTCGACCTGCCTTATAGCTTCTGCACCATAACGGTCGTACATATGATGTGTACAAGTACCTTTTTGTGGAATCTCTGGTTGTCCTTGTGTATTCTTGCAGGCTCCATTTCCCATTCTGCCTTTTATCAAAGTAGCGTTGGATGTGTTGTAGTTTGTTCCTCTAAAGCTTCACTCGTACCTCCAGGAAGGGTCTCTCCACCTGTTCGCACGGTGATTTCCAGAGAATCTCCCTCAGCCGTGGCTTTTGCACAATCCAATCTCACAGATCAGTATTTGCAGATGAGCCGGAGGGTCAGTATGAAATGGGTGAATCCTCAGGTGTCCGCTCTGTTGACGGGGAAATCACACAATGGTAACCGCACATATATATCTGTATATAAACTCACCACCTTGCTCAATATTCCCAGGTTGTCTCCACATTGTTAATATCACGCAAAGATATCAAAGCTTCTTTCTTGAGACCGCATTTTCATCAATCAAACAATCAATATATTCAATTCAATTTATTCAGTTAAATTTATTCTATTAAATTCAATCAATTAGATTCAATCTCAATTAATTCATCAATATTCATCAATAAATTAAATTAATCATTCTGGATGACTCCTTGCATAAGCCCTTTCCCCAATGATGTCAGGACAGGTCCATCCATTGACCGTCACCTCTGGTTCGTACCTCATGTTAATTGATGAATCATCGTCCTGTCCTAGGGTCATATCTGACATATTTCCCCATTTTGCCTGGTCTCCACAAATTTTCTTTGCAACCACTAAAGGCAACTCATCCTTCATTCGTGAGACAGTCAAAATGGATGGCAGATATTAAAGTTCATTGGGAAAAATATCTCATCATTTTTCTTTTAATAGTATCCAAAATCTCTTGGCAATATAAATTTCGTAAAACTCCTGAAATAAGACTGTAAAATTTCTTCAATCATGCTAAATTTTGAAACTCCATCGCTTGTAATACCCAATTTATCCCATAGGGCTTGAAAGTTCTTTCCCAAGTTCATGCAGCATTCTGCATTTGAACCCTATGATATCATTCATAATAATCATCATGATTTTATAGTCATGGTCCTATCATAATCATCTATTTAAAACGAACATTTCCTTTATCACCACAGCTATGTGGTATAATCAACAATAGAATAAAACTGTACATAGCAACAGGCTACCTCATGGCCACTTAGTATACCTATTGACAATAAGTCATAACAATATCGAATAATCATTGAACAATTCAAAAATCGCTTCCCCTGCTCCAGCCGCAGCATCCGTGATATTTGTTTGCTCATTCACTATTCCTGATTCGTCATCAAGGATCTCCATCATCACACAGCGTACTTAATTCCGCATTCTAATGAGAATTCAACAGGATTTTACGACTCAAAGGAAAAGAACGAGCAGACCTTTTGCAGGATGATCGTTACAAAA
Source organism: Myxine glutinosa (assembly GCF_964187855.1). Taxonomy (NCBI): domain Eukaryota; kingdom Metazoa; phylum Chordata; class Myxini; order Myxiniformes; family Myxinidae; genus Myxine; species Myxine glutinosa. Next base: position 70,390,468 of record NC_136274.1, on the reverse strand, counting down.
ATCGTTACATATATTAAAGTATTTATGATGTCGACAAATCATATCTTAATTCTTACAAGATTTTGGTTCTTTGAATAAATCACAGCACCGGGAGAACCAGCTCCAAAAATGGATCTTTGTGTTTATTCAGCACCCTAGTAATTGGTTATTTGTGTACTAATTACACAGCACCCAGGCCCCGCTCATATGGATCTTTGTGCAGCGCTACACAGCACCTGAGCAAAAGGGGTTTCATCTACATTTTCCCTATCTGGTGTACCATCCGTGATATTTGTCTGCTCATTCACTATTCCTGATTCGTCATCAAGGATCTCCATCATCACACAGCGTACTTAATTCCGCTTTTTAATGAGAGTTCAACAGGAATTTACGACTCAAAGGAAAAGAACGAGCAGACCTTTTGCAGGACGATAACTGGAATTAGTCGTGAAAATATATCCAAATACACAAAAATACACACCCACACAAATAAACAACATTTATTCCATTTAACAGAACAAACATTTCCTCTATCATGACATGCATGTCTTCAAAATTATATGCCCAAGAGAAAAAGTAAAATTTATTAAAACTGCGGGCAGTGATGATCCGGGGACCATACCGCTCCATCCTGATTGGACGAGTGCGTGCTAGAGTCGTTAACAACGACAGTCCAGATCCGATTGTTCAAAATTTCAACTCAATCGATCGAAAAATGAACGCAGGGATGCATTTTAAAGGTGCAGTGGCACTAACTGAGTTGCCACGAATATGGCCATGAAATTGCCAATATGGCCATCACAAAATATTTTCCCTAATCAATTGGCTCATAGCATAACCAATCTGTAAGTATTTCATCCGAAGATGTATTTCTGAGGACTTTTAATTAAATAAGTCATTTATAAATCAACGAGTTAATTTATTAAATGATGAATCAATAAATCAATATTTTCCTTGACAGCCACATCACTTGATCAGTGTCATGTCCAAATATCAGCTTCCTTACTCAAAAGGTGCCTGAGTTAATGTAATGTAATTACTGTAATAAGATTACTGCAATTACTGTAATGATTACTGTAATTACTGTAATTACCGGAACTGTAATTACTGTAATTACCTCAGGTAATTACTGTAATGTAATTACTGTAATTTAATAAGCAATGTAATTAATTAAATAAGTACTTCATTAATCGCTAATAATGAAATAATTCCTGAATTCTTATCCGATTCACTTAACATTTTGAGTGTCCCCAAAACGTTGGAGCAAAACGTTGCAACAACGAAAGTGAAACGTTGTAGCGACGTTGTGGAAACGTCAGCAAAACCCAACAAACAAGAACAGTACACATATCCTGTAATTATCCCTCATAATCACAACAAGAACAGTACACATTTCCTGTAATTATCTCTCATACTCACAACAAGAACAGTACACATTTCCTGTAATTATCTCTCATAATCACAACAAGAACAGTACACATTTCCTGTAATTATCTCTCATAATCACAACAAGAACAGTACACATTTCCTGTAATTATCTCTCATACTCACCAAACAAGAACAGTACACATTTCCTGTAATTATCTTTCATAATCACAACAAGAACAGTACACATTTCCTGTAATTATCTCTCATAATCACAACAAGAACAGTACACATTTCCTGTAATTATCTCTCATACTCACCAAACAAGAACAGTACACATTTCCTGTAATTATCTCTCATACTCACCAAACAAGAACAGTACACATTTCCTGTAATTATCTCTCATAATCACAACAAGAACAGTACACATTTCCTGTAATTATCTCTCATAATCACAACAAGAACAGTACACATTTCCTGTAATTATCTCTCATACTCACAACAAGAACAGTACACATTTCCTGTAATTATCTCTCATACTCACCAAACAAGAACAGTACACATTTCCTGTAATTATCTCTCATAATCACCAAACAAGAACAGTACACATTTCCTGTAATTATCTTTCATAATCACAACAAGAACAGTACACATTTCCTGTAATTTTCTCTCATAATCACAACAAGAACAGTACACATTTCCTGTAATTATCTCTCATACTCACCAAACAAGAACAGTACACATTTCCTGTAATTATCTCTCATAATCACAACAAGAACAGTACACATTTCCTGTAATTATCTCTCATAATCACAACAAGAACAGTACACATTTCCTGTAATTATCTCTCATACTCACCAAACAAGAACAGTACACATTTCCTGTAATTATCTTTCATAATCACAACAAGAACAGTACACATTTCCTGTAATTTTCTCTCATAATCACAACAAGAACAGTACACATTTCCTGTAATTATCTCTCATACTCACCAAACAAGAACAGTACACATTTCCTGTAATTATCTCTCATAATCACAATAAGAACAGTACACATTTCCTGTAATTATCTCTCATACTCACAACAAGAACAGTACACATTTCCTGTAATTATCTCTCATACTCACCAAACAAGAACAGTACACATTTCCTGTAATTATCTCTCATAATCACAACAAGAACAGTACACATTTCCTGTAATTATCTCTCATACTCACCAAACAAGAACAGTACACATTTCCTGTAATTATCTCTCATACTCACCAAACAAGAACAGTACACATTTCCTGTAATTATCTCTCATAATCACAACAAGAACAGTACACATTTCCTGTAATTATCTCTCATACTCACAACAAGAACAGTACACATTTCCTGTAATTATCTCTCATACTCACAACAAGAACAGTACACATTTCCTGTAATTATCTCTCATAATCACAACAAGAACAGTACACATTTCCTGTAATTATCTCTCATAATCACAACAAGAACAGTACACATTTCCTGTAATTATCTCTCATACTCACCAAACAAGAACAGTACACATTTCCTGTAATTATCTTTCATAATCACAACAAGAACAGTACACATTTCCTGTAATTATCTCTCATAATCACAACAAGAACAGTACACATTTCCTGTAATTATCTCTCATACTCACCAAACAAGAACAGTACACATTTCCTGTAATTATCTCTCATAATCACAACAAGAACAGTACACATTTCCTGTAATTATCTCTCATACTCACAACAAGAACAGTACACATTTCCTGTAATTATCTCTCATACTCACAACAAGAACAGTACACATTTCCTGTAATTATCTCTCATAATCACAACAAGAACAGTACACATTTCCTGTAATTATCTCTCATACTCACCAAACAAGAACAGTACACATTTCCTGTAATTATCTCTCATAATCACAACAAGAACAGTACACATTTCCTGTAATTATCTGTCATACTCACCAAACAAGAACAGTACACATTCCCTGTAATTATCTCTCATACTCACCAAACAAGAACAGTACACATTTCCTGTAATTATCTCTCATAATCACAACAAGAACAGTACACATTTCCTGTAATTATCTCTCATAATCACAACAAGAACAGTACACATTTCCTGTAATTATCTCTCATACTCACAACAAGAACAGTACACATTTCCTGTAATTATCTCTCATAATCACAACAAGAACAGTACACATTTCCTGTAATTATCTCTCATACTCACCAAACAAGAACAGTACACATTTCCTGTAATTATCTTTCATAATCACAACAAGAACAGTACACATTTCCTGTAATTTTCTCTCATAATCACAACAAGAACAGTACACATTTCCTGTAATTATCTCTCATAATCACAACAAGAACAGTACACATTTCCTGTAATTATCTCTCATACTCACAACAAGAACAGTACACATTTCCTGTAATTATCTCTCATAATCACAACAAGAACAGTACACATTTCCTGTAATTATCTCTCAAAACCCAACAAACAAGAACAGTACACATTTCCTGTAATTATCTCCCATAATCACAACAAGAACAGTACACATTTCCTGTAATTATCTCTCATAATCACAACAAGAACAGTACACATTTCCTGTAATTATCTCTCATACTCACCAAACAAGAACAGTACACATTTCCTGTAATTATCTATCTATAATTCCAGTAATCTCTGTGTGTTTGTTTGTACGTTTGTACGTTTGTACGTTTGTTTGTCTGTGACCGCTGTTTCTCGACAACCACGGGTCCGATATACTTTAAACTTGCCAGGTATATTGCTGGGGACCCGAGGATGTGCCTTTTCAAGGTTTCATATTAATCGGACAATTACTTACCGAGCTATGTCCAAAAAACGATTCAACCAATCAGAGAGCAGCGAGCTATCGCGTGTGCCGAACGTGGCGGACACACTCTGCCTCGGATGGCACATTTGAGAGCGTATTCATTTATTTCACGTTTGCAAACTATGTTGGCGCTATGTTGGCGTTAAACTATGTTTTAAAACTAATAAAAACCCCGGGGGGATTGTCACTGTACTCGCAAGCCGTTCGCCGTTCGCTTTGGCGTTGCGAATGGACCAAAACATTTCATGCACCAAACCATTTCATGTAAAGCGTTCGCCGTTCGCTTTGGCGTTGCGAATAGACCAAAACATTTCATGGACCAAACCATTTCATGTAAATAGAGGGGGGGATATAATTTTAGATATAGATATAGTACGGGCATGCCCTAGTCTTTCATAATCACAACAAGAACAGTACACATTTCCTGTAATTTTCTCTCATAATCACAACAAGAACAGTACACATTTCCTGTAATTATCTCTCATAATCACAACAAGAACAGTACACATTTCCTGTAATTATCTTTCATAATCACAACAAGAACAGTACACATTTCCTGTAATTATCTCTCATAATCACAACAAGAACAGTACACATTTCCTGTAATTATCTCTCATACTCACCTCTATTTATATATACTAGGGCGTGCCCGCACGTACGTGCTTGCCCGTACGTGCTTGCAAAAAAAAACACACATGCGTGCAAGCAACAACAAAACTTTGAAACCACGTGGCAGTTACGACCACAGAACCCTCGCCATTAATATCTATTGTAAGCGTGCCAAATCAATAAGTATCAAATTTTTTTTTTTTTTCTATGAGCCTCGACCAGAGAGTGGTTGCTACTCACAAAACACTCGTCGCTAGCTGTTCCATTGTCTGCCGATTCCCACTCTGCTGTTTTTGTCTCATAATCAGGATAAATTTGGAACAGCCCTTAAACTAACATCAAGCAGATCAATTTTTATATTTAGGTTGAGGTTTTACACAAACTGGTTAACTAAATAATACAGAATTATTATTATTATTATATCTCCGCCTTGGTGACCAGTTTATGTTTTGTATCCCACTGATAGGCCGGATCTGGATTCGGACCTGAACCAAAATCCAATCATTTCGTCGTGTAGTGATGGACCTGGACAAAATTTTATGCAATTTTTTTTTTTTTTTTTTTCCATCGCCATCTTTCATCATAATTCTGGACCGGCATGAGGGGGGGTTGTCTGTCATGAATTTATTTGTTGATCGAACGAGGTTTAATTTGTCTAAATCCGACCGGTCGTTTCCAAAGATATAAGCCTTTTTGTCGCAATACCATAAATTGGAATGAGGTAAAATATATATATATAAATATAATTCCCTTTCCCGGTTCCCTGTCGCTCGCCGAGCGCCGAGTGCTTTGAACAAGTGCAAAAAAAGAAGTACTTTATACGTGTCGTGTGCGGGTGGGTAAACGAGTGTACCGGCCTTACACGTCCTGGAAGCAAGCGGTCGCAAGGTGCACACTTGCTCCGTTTGCTTCCAGGTCACAGCAAGGCCCTTTAATAACCAGCGCAAAAATACGTATTTACAGAAATCATTTAGAAAAAAAACGAATAAATTGCTACAGTCGTTTATCGAAATCCCATTCGTGATGGCTCACGCCACCTATATCGCGGCATCGGTGCGCAAAGAAGCCCCAGACCACCTGCTCCCCCATGTATGTACACATAACTTCCAAGTTCGTAAATCATATTGGACAAAACAAGACACACTCACCTTTTACTTGCTTGTACAATTGATCTCAGCGGTGCCTCCAGATTGTGGAAGAATTTTGTGTATGACTCACAGGACTCCAATGACCGCACACAGGTTTACAAAAGGTCTAGTTTATTAACTGTATTTACTTCATTCCAATTACCAAAATGATACCGCATAATATAATGGATCAGGTTAACTCTTTTCGCTGGTCCTTCTCGTTCATCCGACACTCCCGTTCGGTCAGCGCCTCTCGTAGCAAGTCCTCCCGACTCCACGTTTGCTCTAGTTTATATGGACGAACTGGACTTAATCCTCTGTCCGCTGAAACGTTAATCCTTTCTCCGCTGATGCCCCGAGGTCATGCATTGCACCAAGTCCTGGCATCAACTCGCTCCCCTCCTGCTGTGATTTCCATTTACACAGTAGGAGGGTGCTCTAGCCTGGGGCCTTGACCAGGTGTTTCAAGAGATTATCATGTTCATGCACATTCTGCTTCGTTACCAGATTTAATCAATGAGTTACCAGGGCCAATCAATACGTTACACTGAGTTACACTTCCACAATGGAAACCCTTACATCATCTGCTCATTCTCCTTTAAACTCAACATCTCTATATTTCATTCCAAACAGCATCATTCATCATTCCAATCACAAATTTATACTGTGGTATTAATATATCAAAATATAATGTAAAATAATGATTTTATTTCGATATTATCAAACCAGCGAACCGTCATCATCTGTTCACTTCTGGATTCGGTAGCAAGATCCGTGTCGATTGCATTTCAAAACATAATTGTATTGAGGAATTTCTGAAACCCCCTACCTAACTTACGACACCCGTTGGGACCGCAAAACGTTCCACAGAAGGTTATTATAATTATTTCCTTTTAGTAAAATATGTAACTACAATGGTTAATACCTGGTGTTGGCTTAGCAGTTAGGGTGCCGGCTTGGGATCCTAGGATACCAAGTTCGAATCCCGGTCGATCGCTGAATTAACGCCAGGGGGTTTAACTCAGCCTGTCATCCTTCCGAGGTTGGAAAATTGAGTACCAGCTTGCTGGGATGAATGAACCCGTTTTGTACCCTGATTTAGAATAGGTACCTGCACATTGTAAGAGGCGACTAAGGTTTGGTATCAGGAAGGGCATCCGGCCATAAAAACATTGCCTCAAACAGGGAACCATGATTGTCATGGGGCCCGCAAGGCCAAAAAGCGATCATTCATTCATTGTAATGGTTCATAAATGCTGTCCCCCTGTCATGTGACCAAACCCTCAGCTCTGATTGGTGTACGTTTGTGGGGACATGCATATAGACAGACAAACGCTGTTCTACACGGTATTGCACTGCAGGCTCGGGGAAAAAGTAAATTTTTTGTGTGTTGTTTGTTTAATCAGGTTTTCTTTATCTATTCGGACGTAGATGACGATCTGATCACATTTTAGGTAAAGAGTTCACAAACTTTTTCTCACCACTGTATATCCGAATGATGATGGTGGGTGTTCACTGGACGTCCTTTCAGCCTCACTGATATTAACCCATTATTGACTGGGTCGTATCCCAGTGCTGACTCTGCCTTCTTCTTATTACAAATCACTGCCACTCCATTTCTTTTACAGGATTCGTGACCAGAAAGGAACATTATGTAATCGTCAGATTAAAACTGCCCAAAGCCTGTCCATCTAAGTTCACTTATCCCCAAAATTTCAGTTATTGCCTTTTCCATTTCTCCCTTTACAACACCTAACTTTCCCTGATTAATTGCCCGTACATTCCATGTTCCAATTTTGTGAATGCTTGAAAAGTTCAGTTTGACTTTCAGTTCTGGCGAACTCTGCAAACTGCATTTCTTGGTGGGTTTGATCCAATCCCATCATAACAGTCAGTCCTAGTCATCAAAACACTTTCCTCTTCCCCAGTATCCATTTTTGTGCATTGAAACCTAGGGTACTAATCTGGCCCCATAGCTTTATCTCTTAGATTTCTGATCACGATTGTTTTCTTGGCATGTACCGAAGTGGTTTGGCATTACCTTCTTCCGGGCTGTGTCTATGCCGAGATGGGTGAATCTCGCCATTGTTCTCCATAAGATAATCCTCTGCCAAGCATCAAGGCCATGCAGGTATTACTGGGAATATGTGCCATCTGCCCAATGGCGATCCACCACCTGCTCCCATGACTTATTGTAACCCTCATTGAGAGAGGAGGGGGAACGGGGAGCGGGTAGGGGGGAGTAAGAACACCTTGCCAGGCTAAAATGGGTAGGGGGAGGGAGGGTCAGTACACCTTGCCCAAGGATGGCCCACAGGTTAACGAATACCAAGACCACCTCCTTTAAAAAGGATTGCTGCCTTTACCCTGTTGAATCCTTCGCCTCTGGATTCAAAACCCTAACCACAAGGCAGCAGGAGATTTGGATTCAGAGATTTCTTCTCCTCGTTGAGCTGTCTACCAAGGACAATGAGCCCCGTGTTCCTGCAGCAACTGATTTTAAGGTACCAGTGATTCACTTTTCACCTCAACACCCGTTAGTGAGACCAACCCTCCCACACCAATGACTGCTAACACACCAACTTAATATTCACATAAAACTAGATGGTATTCATGGAATACTTACCCTGCGCAGTCAACTTGGTGCAAGCCAACTCTTCTGTTCTTTTTTTTTTTGATCCAATATGGTTGCCAGACCACGTGAGCGATGACATCATACATTTATATTCTCTAATGTAATTGTTGCATAGATCATCTATATAATAATAGCGTAAGGACTCGACTTTGTTATCCCTTTTACGCCGCACCCAGTGACCCGATGCCCACGGCACTAATGGATTTACGATCTACGAACCGCACTCTTTGTTTATCACGTACAGCCATACTCGAAAAATCTGAATTAGCCGACGTTGGGGCCCAAAAGCATCCGATTAACTGCCGATACGACGCCATTTTACGACACCATCGTATTGGCGTCTGCTGGGCGAAGGCGAAGCAAGCCGTCCGCTGATTGGACAGGCGAAGGCGAAAGCAAGCCGTCCACTGAGTGGACAATCCAGGGCATGCATTTGTGCCGGTGTCGGCGATCGTTGTTCATATACGCACTCTTCATTCTCATATTTCTTCCTAACTCTTACTCGGACAAGCAAATCCCCTATGCCATCCATAATGGTACACTCTATACATACACCACATCCTCCCTTCCGTGGATGTTCCATGGGTTTCGGCTAGTGCTCAATAAATTTCAAACTGATCAGATTAAGTGTTGTCCCTGTCGAATTATGACGTCATAATTATGGCACCAATGACGTCATCGTTAACAACACCTATTCCCCATATGGAGTTATTTACAATGAGCCACGTTTCAATATTTTCCATAGAGTGGTTTTGGAGAAATAGAGGTGCAACGTTTTTTGGTTTTTCCAAAATAGCGATTGTAGCACATGGCCTATGACGTCATGATTATCATTAAAATATTCCAAAAGAGGAGGCACTGCTATGGTGAAAATTTCGTGTCCATCAGACCAACAGTTGCTGAATTTTTTTTTTTAATGATCGGATGGATAAGTGTTGTATTTGTCGAATTATGACGTCATAACGAAGGCACCGATGACATCATCATTAACATATCTTATTCTTCATGGGGAGTCGGTGACAAAGAGTCAGGTCTCAATTTTTTCTATGGAGTGGTTTCAGAGATATAGAGGTGTGAAGTTTTTCCAAGATGGCGCCTGTACCACGTGACCTATGACGTCATAATAATCATTAAAATATTCTACAGGAGGAGGTGCTCCTATGGTGAAAATTTCGTGTCAAAGACAATCGGTCCAAGAATTGCAGAGAAAAAAAAATTCATACTGATCGAATCAAGTGTTGTATTTGTCGAATTATGACGTCATAATTAAGGTGCCGATAACATCATCATTAACATATCTTATTCCCCAAGCGGAGTACATGACAATGAGCCATTTTTCATTTTTTTCCCCATGGAGCAGTTTCGGAGATATCGAGGTGCAACTTTTTTTCGATATTTCCAAGATGGCGCCTGTACCACGCGACCTATGACGTCATAATTATCATTTTTAAAATTCCACAGGAGGAGCCGCTCATATTCTGAAAATTTGGTGCCAATCGGACTAACAGTTGCAGAAGATTTTTTTTTGTTCATACTGATCAGATCAAGCATTGTACTTGTCGAATTATGACGTCATAATTAAGGCACCGATGACATCAACATCAACAAAACTTATTAACCATTGGGAGTACTTGACAATGAGCCATGTTTCCATTTTTTCCATTGAGCGGTTTGGGAGATATGGAGGTGTATCGTTTTTCCAGGATGGCGTCCGTACACGTGACCTATGCCGTCATAATTATTAATAAAAAAATTATACAGGCGGAGGCGCTCCTATGGTAAAATTTCGTGTCAATCGGACAAACGGTTGCCGAGAAAACGAATTTTAAAAATGCAGACACGGCATACATACGTCACACGTACGCACACGATTGCTTATCCCCGTTTTCGCTTCGCGAGCAAAGGGTAAGAAGAGCAATTGACATGTAGAAGCATACCAACCCAATAAACACACTAAAGAAGAGATATTCACATTTACTTGAGATATATTGTCACGTGCATGGAAACCACTCAATAACTGCAACCAAAGTGGTTGCCACCCACACTGGAGCTAATTACTCCTATATATAAAGTTAAAATGCATCCTCCTATGTATAAAAAGTTAAAATGAGGGTCTACTGCCCACATCTAAATATATGGTGTTGGCTGCAACACTGCTACCTACAGTATCAGTCCATTTACAGGTTTTAGAAACCTCTGCGGCAATGTCAGAACCCCACCCCCCCCCCCCCCCCAAGACTGGAGGACACACAAGCCCAGGCAGAAGAACAGTCTGGATGGCCCCATGGGTAGATGGCTAATTGCAGGACGATATAGGAAGTTCACTAATAGACTAGACGTATTTATGGGAAAAGGCCATGTATGAGCTTTTAGGTGCATTTTTGGGTAAAATTTTGGAACCTGACTTTTTAACATAATTAGGGTATGCTGAATTCGATTGTTCAAATAAATGCTTGTTCATAGAAATTGTCTAAAAATGGCAATTTGACGGCCATTTTGTTTATGCTAATTAGAAGGTCAAAAACTCAAAATTCGGCTTGGGAACCGGGTTAATCGAATTCAGCATACTCTAATTATGTTAAAAAGTGAGGTTCCCAACTTTTACCCAAAAATGCACCTAACATTCACATTTCTCAGAAATCCGTCTAGTCTAAAATAGTGTTACAGACGCGGCTTTTAGATGTTATATTGACCGAGCGGTGGTGTATTTAACCGCGTCCGAACAGTTACTCCCCGATTAAAACCCGATTCCACCCGACGTTGACCAGATCGCCCCACAGATATTCAATCGGGAAATCTCTAAAGCGACCGAAAGAGAATGAAAAAGAAGAAGAAGAAGAATACGGAGGAAGAACAGATTTTATTATACACACACAAGCAATGGATGGAAGAAGCAGTAACACAGCGAATCGTTAACTTACACTATTCATTTTTACTTAGCCCCAAGACAACGAGTAGGACAGGACGTTCACACTTACACAGGGGATATTGCAGGCAGGTAGGGCTTGAGATGGATTGCTTGAGAGGGAGGCAAGGTCGGGAGGCCGCAGTTCGCAATTCCTCGCGGTTTTGGCAGGAAACCCTCCGTCGTGTATCCGCTGCGGTAGACGTCACGCGCTGGTTCGGCACACCTGCTCCTCTTCTTGGGGTGGAGCTGTCTCCCTCCTTTCAGCGCGTCTCTCCAAAGCTGGTTTCCTTGCCGAGTACCTCTCCTCTTTGGCTTGGAGCGTTTCGCATCTCACCGCTTCTCTTTGGTGCAGCCTCTTTGCTCATCTCCCAGGGTCATCTCCAAGTCATCTCTTAAAGCAGTCCCTTACAGTCGCTTTTATCACCCCGGGCGAAATCAAGCCGCCGGCTCCGAGGGCACGCCTACCGGGTCGCTCACCGCGGTGTTGATTGGCTGTTTAGGGCTGGTTCACTCCTTCCCTCTTAGGACGAGGTGGAGACACGCCTTTCTTCCCCAACCCTACCTCGTGGCCAATGGTGGTTGAAGAAAACCGCCCAACATGCGGAAGGCAATTGGAAGGGAGGTTTTGGGGAAATTGGAAGGGCCTACGCTTATTTTGTTTGATACAATGCAAAGTCAATCTAGTGGGAAACACATATTTAGCCTACATGGAATAAGGAAATACACTATTTAAAAGATATATCGTGACCTGCGTGTAAGTTTCATGGAATTAACTAGGACGCCGACTGCGACCATTATTTACATTAACAGGGTGTTACCGTACTTTTGTAACGTTCACATTGTAACGTTTCCACATTCGTTACACGGCACCCTCCTTTCTTCAGGCCCATCCTCAGGCCTATTAAACTTTAACTTAGTGTGACACGTAGGTGTAATTCCCTCTACAATTAACCTGACCCTGAGTGTGACAATCTTAAAACACAAATAAGTATGTCCCCCTATTGCATTGCATCCTGTCTAACAGACTCAAGCCCACAGCTAACCGAATTACGGAATTATTCTCAAACTATACATTTACGGTGGGGAGCATTATTTACAATGACGTGATTTCTTATTTACAACGCAACCCAGGACCTGTGTTTTTTTTTTCTTTTTTCTTTTTAGGGAACAAGAGAAAGAAATTCCTGTTGGGAGGGAGGAGACAGCACGCATTGCATCGATGCACCAGTACCAATACCACCAAAGCACCCAAAAGCACCACAAAGCACCAAAAGCACCAAAAGCACCACAAAGCACCAAAAACACCACTCGGTGCGCAGTCACCATGGTTCATAATAAACACAACAAAACAACTGGTGGTGGTCTTCTCTTTCTCTGCTGGGCCGATGTTCTTCCCGACGTCTTCTGGCTTCATGCGGCCTAGTTGGAAATAATAAAAAGCACAACTTGTGTCCATTTTTATTTAGGGCCTCAGGGGCCAACTAAGGGTGGTCCACCTGTTTGGCATAGGTGCCACCTTACCGAGGTCCGCAAGCAAGATTCCCTGGCCACTATGGCCGGTCTCCAACAGAGGTGCCCTGCCCCAGAACCTGGGGTCCATCAAGTGGTACTTGGCCGCAGAACAGCGGTCCATAAAGTGGTACATCAACGCAATGCATGCTGGTTCTGGGAATCTCGGGCGCACAATGGCCACCTCACGCACGCTCCCCTCGGCACCCAATGGCGCACAGGTCATGTGGGAGACAAAAGAAAGACAATTGAGCGAGGGGTAAGGTCACAAGGGTACACGTCAATAAGGCAATGCAAGGTGAAATGCGTACGGAGGGCGAAGTGAGAAAGCTCGTCCCTACCGTACGTCACCCCCCTGTCACCTACCCTACCCTTACCCCATATGTACAAAAATCTACCCATTTACAAATTCGTCACTACTGTCACGTCTTCCCCATATTTCCCCTATACCAAATTCGTCTCCACAATCCCTTTACTTCAAAATTTGCCATCACCAATTCATCATCAATCCTCATAAGGAGGGAGAGATGGAATTACGCACAATGTCACACCCACGTCATGATGCGTCTCACAATCCAAACATTTGCATCATAAAAAATAATCAAAACATGGCATGGTGTGGAGTACCTGTCACCTCAGGTGAGTGGATGCAGATGGTGCGAGGAGATCCTTCATCCTAACTATCCTCTAAATGACTTTAACACACTTTACACTACCCCGGGGTCTTTCCCTGCCAATCCATTGGCCAACTTACACTATGGGTTCTAAAAACCAATTCCCATTGACCAAACTGTGGTGCCTCTCAATTTGGGGTCTCACTCCCCCGATTCGTCTCCCGGTGCCCTCGCACAATTTCTGGGCTGCGACGTCTAGCTCTCCCAACAGGTCTACCCACCTGCACACCTCCACCACTGTAGTTGCCACCCGAGCTTACCTAGCTCCTCACCCTAACCTAACTAACTGGGGACAGCCCCTCTCCTGGCTCTGTCACCCCATGGTGCCCTCTGGCACTGGGCTACCCGGGTCCGTCCTCCGGATCCTCGGGCCCCATCCACAACAACTACTACCGGCTCCCAGAGCCCACCTGCGGCCTCACCTGGCCGACATCCTCACAGTGGTGGAGTGCCCAAACCAACTACACACACTCACAGGCTACACGCCCAGCCATTTCCACAACACTAATGCACCCATCCACATACCATTCTGCCACCCGCACCACAGATGCCAATATCCAACCACAATTTACCTATACCCTCTACCTAACACTTACACTACCCGCCCCGGGTATCCGTGATGGGGGTCCACTCTTCCCCCATTCACACCTTCGCACCATCCACTCCACTCCACAATTTCCACCATTCTCACTCCACGACCATCCATTCCAATACTCCGGATATTCCACACTACCATTTATTCCACACAGCCACATACACCTGTTGTTGCACACCTGTGCCCTCACACCTGGTGCCACCTGCACCCTCCTTTCTTCCTGGACCATTTGGTCAACACAACACGCAATCACCACTACTCCCTCATACACTGCTCCACACACCTGTTCAGTTGCACACCTGTGCAATCACACCTGTTCCATTCTCACCTGTTCAATCCTCACACACACGGCATCATCTCAGCTAACTACTCCCCTCTGAAACTTGCGCTTCCCAGTCGTCCCTTAAACTATTGCGCTCCCACGTCATTATAATCCACACTAATCTACCTGCGTCCCCACTACAGGTATCAGTCACTAACTAACCTTAACGTTACCTAATGTCATCTTCGCTAGATCCCTACAATTATCCAAGCCCTCCCTGGCTCGGTTGTCATAGCCACCCCATAAACTATTGCGCATTTGCCCCCACTCTGTGAGGGATGGTGGATTTGCCATCCCACCACATCGGGGGTCTCTCACTATCAATTTTGTTCGTCCAGATTCCAACCAATTCAAAAAAATTTCATTTACTGCCAATTCTATTCACTTTTCTAAATTTCGTTTTAAATCACTATCACTATCACCATCACCCGTCTACTTATTACATCCTCTCGGTGCGCCAATTCACGTCTACATCCCGGCTTCGTACAGCCGAGCAATGAACGCGGATTCTTTTGTGCCGGCGGCTGGATGCGTCCCGCATTCGGGGCAGGGGCGGGGGCTTACCCGGGCCGAGATCCCACGCACCACCTCGGCGTGGAGCCATCCAATGTCCCGATCTTGACCTGCCGGCACCTCTCAACAAAACCTGGTCGCCATAACGACCCTTCCTATCCAGCTGCCCGCTCCGCCTAGTGGAGCCCGGCCGCGGCCGTTCCAAGCGAGGCACAGCGTGGATCGCGTACGGCGGTTCTTTCGAAACCGCCGTGGTTCGGATCCCCGCTGGTCCTCGCGGCACGCGAAGCTGCCCGACGCGCACCGAGGGCCTGATTCGGCTATAAGTCGTTCTAACCTCTAGCCTGGTTACCGTCGACGCTTCACCTGGACGCTTACATGCATACGCTACCCCTTTCTTGCTCATACATGCAGCTGTTCCCATTCTCCTCGTACCTTTCCTTACACACCTCGGTACACTCATTCCGCTCGCCGACTTGGTCACAAACCCGACCACCGAACACTTTGGCACACATTCGTTGGTCGCACACCTCACCAACACACCTCTTCGCGCCCCCTCCTCGGTCACTTCCTCTGTGACAATCACAGGTGTGCTCTCATTCGCACACCCAACCACGTGCCTCACTACCAACTCAAATGTGCCTTCCCACACACGCTCTACCATTCCAGGTGTGCATCCTTCCATTCCAGGTGTACATCCTCGCTCACCTGTCACAACCAACTCACGCTCCTTGTCACTCTCACTACTCTCACCACTACTCTTGACAACGCACTCTTTCCTCATGCACCTGTCCGTTACACACCTTTCTCGCGCACACTCTCCCGTTACACCCTCTGTAACACTCACCACAGACGTACACTTTCTCGTTACATCCTCTGTAACACTCACCACAGGTGTACACTCTCTCGTTACTTCCTCCGTAACACTTACCACACCGCGCTTCCATGTACCCCCTCGCACACGCGCTTCGACCAACTCACTCTTGACAGCACACTCACTCCTTGGCGTGCACTTTTTCCTCACACACCCCATGGTCGGACATTCTCGCACACCTCTTTTTTCGCACACCTGACCTGTCACACACTTCACCAATGGCCTTTCACGAACACCCGGATCCAAACCAATCCCCAAGCCGACTGAAGCTTTCCTCACATCATATACATTGCCACTCACCTCCGTACTTCGTCTCCGCACCTCCTTTGCCACCTGCAAACTCTTTATTTGGTTAGTGAGCATCACATTATGAGTTGAGCACCGACCTTGTACATATTCCATGACTTCCTCCTTTATCTCTCTCTTAGTTTCTGTCCGTCTCTTCTTAATTTCACTCACCTCTTCTTCCACTTCCTCTAATTTTTGTTTAACCTCTTTTATTTCTCGGTGCGTCTCCTCAAGTTCGTCCTCTAGGGCTACCGTGACCGTCTCTATGTGCATCCTCACCTGCCGGTCCTTTGTCTCCATTATCTCTGTCACCTCGTCCACCCTCATTGTCAGTTCCTCCCGTACCATCTGAAATTGCCTCTGTGTCGCTATCAAGTCATTTTTAATTTCTTTTTGTGTCGCCTTTAACCCTCCGAGTACTGCAGTGTTCCTTTGAACCTGCTCCACTAACTTCGTTTGTCCCTCTGTCAGCTGTTCCACCTCCTCCGTCAGATCTTCTATTCCCCCTTGTAACTTGGCCGTATTATTTCTCACCTCTTTCTCCATACGCTTCTCCCCTCGCTTTACCTCCTCGCGTAGCCCCGAAACCTCCTCACTTACCCCTCGTCGTATTTCCTCCATCTCTTTTGTAGATGCCACCCTCATCTGTCCCAATTCATCCCTCTGAGCATCCAGTTTGGTTTCTACCCCGATTTTTACCTCCTCTATCTGCTCTCCCATTTGTTTAATTTCTCGGGCGGATTGCTCCCCTATCTCCCGCAATTTGTCCTCCATCCTATTTTCTAACCCCATTAACCCATTTTTCACCCCCTCTAACTGATTCTCCTGGGCAGCCATTCTGTTTTCCACCCCCGTTAACCCATTCTTTACCTCTTTTATCCCGTTGTCTAACTTCTCACCGGTACCCCTCGCTTCGTCCCTCATTACCCCCATTTGGTTTCCCATTACCCCCATTTGGTTTCCCATTTCTCTTCGCTCTCGGGTGGACTTATCATTTTGGGCATCCATTTTTGCCATCATTTGGATCATAAAGACTCGCATGTACTCTGGCATCTCTGGCTCGGCTGCCGCGACCATGGGCGTGGCTAAATTTGGTGCCGCTGTAACCATGTGCGCGAGAGCGCCATTTTGTGCACCTGATACCCCCTCAACCGCCTCCTCATTGCTCTCCTCCTCCCTTTCTTTCCCTAAGTCCTGGGTTACCCCTAACCCGTCTATTTCCCCCACCGACATCCGATCGCCTTGATTGTCCATGGCGCGATCTCAAAATTCGGGTTTTATATTTTCGTAAAACAAAATCAAATTTCGCCGTTATAATTTCGAGCGCGTGAAACGCGCTCCGGATCGAATTCTACTTCCCAACACCAATTGTTACCCTAATGGTACAATTGGTGTTCCAAAATTTGGGCCTAACAAATTTAGTCCCAGGTCCGAATCCAACTCCTCGACACCAATTGTTACAGACGCGGCTTTTAGATGTTATATTGACCGAGCGGTGGTGTATTTAACCGCGTCCGAACAGTTACTACCCGATTCCACCCGACGTTGACCAGATCGCCCCACAGATATTCAATCGGGAAATCTCTAAAGCGACCGAAAGAGAATGAAAAAGAAGAAGAAGAAGAATACGGAGGAAGAACAGATTTTATTATACACACACAAGCAATGGATGGAAGAAGCAGTAACACAGCGAATCGTTAACTTACACTATTCATTTTTACTTAGCCCCAAGACAACGAGTAGGACAGGACGTTCACACTTACACAGGGGATATTGCAGGCAGGTAGGGCTTGAGATGGATTGCTTGAGAGGGAGGCAAGGTCGGGAGGCCGCAGTTCGCAATTCCTCGCGGTTTTGGCGGGAAACCCTCTGTCGTGTATCCGCTGCGGTAGACGTCACGCGCTGGTTTGGCACACCTGCTCCTCTTCTTGGGGTGGAGCCGTCTCCCTCCTTTCAGCGCGTCTCTCCAAAGCTGGTTTCCTTGCCGAGTACCTCTCCTCTTTGGCTTGGAGCGTTTCGCATCTCACCGCTTCTCTTTGGTGCAGCCTCTTTGCTCATCTCCCAGGGTCATCTCCAAGTCATCTCTTAAAGCAGTCCCTTACAGTCGCTTTTATCACCTCGGGCGAAATCAAGCCGCCGGCTCCGAGGGCACGCCTACCGGGTCGCTCACCGCGGTGTTGATTGGCTGTTTAGGGCTGGTTCACTCCTTCCCTCTTAGGACGAGGTGGAGACACGCCTTTCTTCCCCAACCCTACCTCGTGGCCAATGGTGGTTGAAGAAAACCGCCCAACATGCGGAAGGCAATTGGAAGGGAGGTTTTGGGGAAATTGGAAGGGCCTACGCTTATTTTGTTTGATACAATGCAAAGTCAATCTAGTGGGAAACACATATTTAGCCTACATGGAATAAGGAAATACACTATTTAAAAGATATATCGTGACCTGCGTGTAAGTTTCATGGAATTAACTAGGACGCCGACTGCGACCATTATTTACATTAACAGGGTGTTACCGTACTTTTGTAACGTTCACATTGTAACGTTTCCACATTCGTTACAATAGCATTGCCACCAGGCACACCCGTTTTGCCACCAGCTATCTCGATCGCTGTCCCTGCCTCCGATTCTTACCCAGACTCAGACTGCTCTGCCTCTCAGCACTCCCTCATACAGTTGTATGATCCAAACAAAGCAGGAAAACATCGGCTTCGGACCACTTGCGGCTCCTATGTTACGTCGACTGCACAGATACGAGCACACAAAAAGCTGCCAGTCACAAATGGAAAAGCCGATATCTGTGTTTCCTTTTCCTTTTATGGGATAAATGAAATTCAGATATCAGCTTTTGGGACAGAGGAAAGGGTAAGGATATCATTGGCCCCGATTACAGATTGCAATCAAAACTTCCATGCTGAGATTTAAGCATGATGTACTTGAAAGTGGAACAGGATGTGCACATTACAAGTCACGCTGTGGGTTCCCTGCATATAAGTGCTTTTGTTTTCTTTTCACTTGCATGGTGTCGGCAGCACTGCTCATCGACAATATCTATCACTTTTATTTTATTAAAATCTATTATTTTATTATTTATTAAATTATTTGAATAAATTATTTTATTTACATTTTTAGCTCTTATTATTTTAATTTATTATTATTATTATTATTAATTCATTATTATTTTATTATTATTATTATTATTTATTTATTTGTTATTTTAACAATAATAATAATTATTTTAATTATTATTTTATTTCTTATTATTATTATTATTATTAATTTATAATTATTTATTTTATTATTAATTATTGTTATTTTAATTTTATTATTTTAATTATTTATTTATTTATTCTAATTAACTTTTTTATTAGCGGCATTTATTATTTTAGCTATTGCACGAGCCTCGATCTTGCATACCAAAAAAAAAACAAAAAACCCATCCAAAGCACTCCACTCCGACTTGGTGATGGCACCAATGACTCAGGGTTTTCAATTACTTTAATTGCCTCAGTATATTTAATTAACCCAGGCCACTTTCGTGTAAGATACTTTGTGTGGCCCCACATTTGCTTGCATTTATTAGTGAAGTTTCACAGGTGGGGTGTTGCATCAGTGAGTGTGCGGTCCTTCAGAGAGACGGTAATCCGGATGTCCCATGTGCTAGCATTCGTTGCATTCGCACAGAAAATAAATAATTAATGCTCAATGTAAAGAAGTATTCTGCTGTTCTCCCTGAAGACAGGATCAGAAAGGCGGAACAGGTAAGTATGCATACATCTCTAAGCAGTTCGAACGGCCCCATAAACTTAGCATGAAACAAGTAACAATATACCTTTGAGTGTTTAAGGTGGAATACAAACCTGAAGAGACCTGGTGATGTTTGCGACGGCAGCATCCAGAGCTGACAGCATGGCAAGGAAAGTGCGGCGGGGCACACATGTGCTGAGCACGATGTGGGGCAGCATAGCGGCGTGGAGCCTGCATTCGTAGATTTACCACAGATTACCATAGACTTTACCATAGATTATTCACTGTACTTTAACAAAGATAATTTACTGTATTTTGCCATAGAAAATGTACAGTAATTATCCTCAGATAATTTACTATACGTTATCCCAGATAATTCACTGTACTTTACCTCAGATAAGTTACTGTACTCTACCTCAGACAAGTCACTGTACTTTACTCCAGATAATTTACTTTACTTTACCCTAGATAATTCACTGTACTTTACCATAGATAATTTACTGTACTTTACCTCAAATTTTTTTTGTATGCATAGTCAAGGCTCATGGAAGAGCTAGAACACTGAAGAGCTAGAAGAGCCAAATGATTTAATGTACTTTTACCTCAGATAATTTACTGTACTTTATCCCCAAATGATTTAATGTACTTTACCCTCAAATCATTTACTGTACTTTACCTCCAAATGAATTACTGTATTTTAACTCGGATAATTTACTATACTTTATGTCAGATAAACGGATGCATTTTATGTCAGATAATTTACTATACTTTACGGCACATAAAGTGATATATTTTACCTCAGATAATTCACTGTACTTTACCTCAGATAATTCACTGTACTTTACCTCAAATAATTTACTGTACTTTACCTCAGATATTTTTTGTATACGTAGTCAAGGTTAATGGAAGAGTGTTACGGATTCGTCACTTCCGTTGTTGTGGTTTTCATCCACTTGAAACATTTCTGGGTCCATGTATTATTATTATTGTTGTTTGAGGGAAATAGCAATTATTATTGTCAAAAGGTAAAAAGGTTAATGTTTTAAATGAAACAGGAACCGGACGGCGACGAAGAGGAAGAGGGGAGAAAGAAGGCGGAGCACGTGAGTCGGACAAGAAAGCCGAGCCGCTCCGAGTTCTGAAGCGAACGTTGTCGAACGGGAGTCACTAGCGAACTTTTGGGTTTCCCGGGAAAGGGATTCCTGCGACAGAGTTGTCATCGCTGTGACCGATCAACCTGCGTGCCAGGTTTTTGGCGGTGGATTCCGAGGAGAATTATCGTCGGGCCGTTACGTCTCAAGAACGGGTTGTCGGCCATTTTGACTCGCGCGCTTCGCACGTCGAGCAAGGTTTCTTTGCTTTGTCAGCCGTTTTCACCGCTTTCAGACATATCTGGTGTATGTGTGTGCACCGTGGCTTTTGAAGATTAATTTGCGGTTCGCCGACTGTGAGCCGTGAAAGTCCATACCCGAGGGTGTGATTTCCCAGTCGCCTGGAGGGCGCCTTTGGATTTCCCAGCCGCCTTGAGGGCGCCTTTGTGCAGCTTTAGCTGTGTGACTGTACTTGCCATCCGCACGGGATTCGGGTCTCGATTGGACATCGTTCTGGCGATCGTTGGAGCGAATCAACTTTGGCTTGAAGCCGGGAATAAGAGACATTGGGGAATGTTCTTAGTTCACTCACTTGGAGCACAGTGAGTTATATATTACGAAACTGATGGTACCATCATAGGACATGGATTGTACTTTTGATTACTATTATTGTTGTACTGTTATTCTTGTGTGATCTTAATACAATATTTGTTTGTGAGTAACAATTGGGGTGGCTTCTCCATTGATCTTTGACATACAGAATAACACATTTTTCTGCCGTGACTCCTCTCGGGGCTCGGAGGTACACCGTGACCAGGGGTCAGGGAGGAGCATGTAACAAGAGCTAAAACACTGAAGAGCTAGAAGACGAAATTATTTACTGTACTTTACCTCAGATAATTTACCTCAAATAATTTACTGTACTTTACCTCAGATATTTTTTGTATACGTAGTCAAGGTTAATGGAAGAGCTAAAACACTGAAGAACTAGAAGACCAAATTATTTACTGTACTTTACCTCAGATAATTCACTGTACTTTACCTCAGATAATTTACTGTACTTTACCCCCAAATAATCTCCTGTACTTTATCCCCAAATGATTTAATGTACTTTACCCCGAAATAATTTACTGTACTTTACCTCCAAATGATTTACTGTATTTTACCTCAGATAATTTACTATACTTTACGTCAGGTAAAGTGATGTATTTTACCTCAGATAATTTCCTATCCGTCAGATAAAGTGATGTATTTTACCTCAGATAATTTACTATACTTTACGTCACATAAAGTGATGTATTTTACCTCAGGTATTTACTCTAATCGATACATTTATTATTTACCTCAGATAATTTTCATTGTACCGTACTTTACATGTAATGTAGAGTGTAGACGTGTTGGCGACAGCTATCGTACCGTCTCAATTTGCTACTTTTATTCGACATATACTTTACTGTGAGTCTGTGACGTTTAAACGACAATCAAGAAGTTCATCAATGTCGGTCTCATCTTTACAATGGCGTGCTCCATGATGCGATCCCACCTGTTGACAACATACCAGAATGGCAGGTTTTTTAATTTTTATCTTTTCTGGGTCCATTGTGCCGGAATTCGAAACCAAGGCCGGCAACCGAGATAAACTAGCAGCACATTTTATACGGCAACATCCATTCGACAACAAAGACGTTAAGGCTGAAGAAGAAGATCCCCCTAGATCCGGGTCTCGGCGTCCAACGCGGTGCATTTTGGGTCGCAGTGCGGCTTGCCCTTTCGCCATCTTTTTTGGGCGGGAGGCGATCGCCGTCCTGCGTGCATTCGCAGCAGCCGGAGAATCTTGTCGAGTTTTTCAGGACAAGGCGTCCCCGACGGAATCGTCCGTTCGACATGGTGGCGAGAATGCGTTCTTCCACCGGGTGTTCGTCGGCGGTCCGTTGCTAATCGCGAGGCCTCGATCCGTGGGGATTTCTTACTTTTGTACTTGTGCCGTGGCCTAGGCCCCTCGGCTCGGGCACCATGGCAGGAACGTTCGAGCCAACGGACGAGGAGAGCTGGTATTTCGGGGAGATCAGCAGGAACGAAACGCAGAAGCTCTTGCAGGGTTCCAGGCACGGTACGTTCCTGGTGCGGCAAAGCACCACGTCGCCGGGGGATTACGTGCTGTCCGTGAGCGAGAATTCCCGGGTCTCCCACTACATCATCAACTGGATCCAGCAGAAACAGCTGCTCAAGATCGGCGACCAGGAGTTCAAGGACCTGTCGGCGCTGCTCGAGTTCTACAAGATCCACTACCTGGACACGACTACGCTCATCGAGCCGTGCCGCAAGTCCCCGGAGCTTCAGCTTCAGCTGCAGCATCAACCCGCGCAACCTTCGTCCAAAGGAACGGACGACGCGGTCGTGGAGAAAGTTCGAGCCAAGTTCGATTTCCTGGGGAAGGACGAGGAAGACTTACCGTTCAAACGGGGCGAGATCCTCACGATCATCGCCAAACCCGAGGACCAGTGGTGGAGCGCCCGCAATAAAGAGGGTCGTAACGGTATGATCCCGGTGACGTATGTAGAGAGGGCGACCACCCGCCCCCTGTCCATGAACACCAACAACCGTCACAGTATAACGTCCGGATCCCCGCAGCTTCCCGGCTCCGTGTGTAGCCCGGATCCCGGACCGTACGCGCAGCCGCAGCACATAGGTGTGCCGCTCCCGAGCTTGACTAACGGGCCCGTGTACGCGGCCGTCATCCAGAAACGGGTTCCCAACGCCTATGACAAGACCGCACTACCTTTGAACGTGAGTTCTGTGTACCTGTGTGTACCTGTTTGCTTAAACGGTGATGGCTTTTAAATTTAAGTTGACGGAGCAGTTGTCATTTTCCGCCCATGTGCACATATGATGGATTGCTAGTATAGCTAAATGAACCGAGATGAGGTGTCACCCTCGTCCAATATGAATGAACTAATCGTTTTGGGCGGAGCTTTAGAGCACCAGCCGTTTCTCATGGCAACGGCCGGCAAACGAAGCAAGTCTGGCGCAGTGACGGACTTTGAAAAGCTACGCCCTTCCTAAATGGTGACGTCATATCAAGCTGGATGTGAGCTGCATATTTATCTGAGTATCTATGTAATAATAACATATCAAGCTGGATGCGAGCTGCATATTTATCTGAGTATCTATGTAATAATAACATATCAAGCTGGATGCGAGCTGCATATTTATCTGAGTATCTATGTAATAATAACATATCAAGCTGGGTGCGAGCTGCATATTTATCTGAGTATCTATGTAATAATAACACAAGCTGGATGTGAGCTGCATATTTATCTGAGTATCTATGTAATAATTATAATACCATATCAAGCTGGATGTGAGCTGCATATTTATCTGAGTATCTATGTAATAATAACATATCAAGCTGGATGTGAGCTGCATATTTATCTGAGTATCCATATAATAATAACATATCAAGCTGGATGTGAGCTGCATATTTATCTGAGTATCCATATAATAATAACATATCAAGCTGGATGTGAGCTGCATATTTATCTGAGTATCTATGTAATAATAACATATCAAGCTGGATGTGAGCTGCATATTTATCTGAGTATCCATATAATAATAACATATCAAGCTGGATGTGAGCTGCATATTTATCTGAGTATCTATGTAAAAATAACATATCAAGCTGGATGTGAGCTGCATATTTATCTGAGTATCTATGTAATAATAACATATCAAGCTGGGTGCGAGCTGCATATTTATCTGAGTATCTATGTAATAATAACATATCAAGCTGGGTGCGAGCTGCATATTTATCTGAGTATCTATGTAATAATAACACAAGCTGGATGTGAGCTGCATATTTATCTGAGTATCTATGTAATAATAACATATCAAGCTGGATGTGAGCTGCATATTTATCTGAGTATCTATGTAATAATAACATATCAAGCTGGATGTGAGCTGCATATTTATCTGAGTATCTATGTAATAATAACATATCAAGCTGGATGCGAGCTGCATATTTATCTGAGTATCCATATAATAATAACATATCAAGCTGGATGTGAGCTGCATATTTATCTGAGTATCCATATAATAATAACATATCAAGCTGGATGTGAGCTGCATATTTATCTGAGTATCCATATAATAATAACATATCAAGCTGGATGTGAGCTGCATATTTATCTGAGTATCTATGTAATAATAACATATCAAGCTGGATGTGAGCTGCATATTTATCTGAGTATCCATATAATAATAACATATCAAGCTGGATGTGAGCTGCATATTTATCTGAGTATCCATATAATAATAACATATCAAGCTGGATGTGAGCTGCATATTTATATGAGTATCTATGCAATAATAACATATCAAGCTGGATGTGAGCTGCATATTTATCTGAGTATCCATATAATAATAACATATCAAGCTGGATGCGAGCTGCATATTTATCTGAGTATCTATGTAATAATAACATATCAAGCTGGATGTGAGCTGCATATTTATCTGAGTATCTATGTAATAATAACATATCAAGCTGGATGTGAGCTGCATATTTATCTGAGTATCTATGTAATAATAACATATCAAGCTGGATGTGAGCTGCATATTTATCTGAGTATCTACTATCTATATAATAATAACATATCAAGCTGGATGCGAGCTGCATATTTATCTGAGTATCGATGTAATAATAACATATCAAGCTGGATGCGAGCTGCATATTTATGAGTATCTATATAATAACATAAGCTCGATGTGAGCTGCATATTTATCTGAGTATCCATATAATAATAACATATCAAGCTGGATGCGAGCTGCATATTTATCTGAGTATCTATGTAATAATAACATATCAAGCTGGATGCGAGCTGCATATTTATCTGAGTATCTACTATCTATGTAATAATAACATATTAAGCTGCATGTGACCTGCATATTTATCTGAGTATCTATGTAATAATAACATATCAAGCTGGATGCAAGCTGAATATTTATCTGAGTATCTATGTGATAATAACATGTCAAGCTGGATGCGAGCTGCATATTTATCTGAGTATCTATGTAATAATAACATATCAAGCTGGATGTGAGCTGCATATTTATCTGATTATCTATGTAATAATAACATATCAAGCTGGATGTGAGCTGCATATTTATCTGAGTATCTATGTAATAATAACATGTCAAGCTGGATGCAAGCTGCATATTTATCTGAGTATCTATGTAATAATAACACATCAAGCTGGATGGGAGCTGCATATTTATCTGAGTATCTATGTAATAATAACATATCAAGCTGGATGCGAGCTGCATATTTATCTGAGTATCTATGTAATAATAACATATCAAGCTGGATGTGAGCTGCATATTTATCTGATTATCTATGTAATAATAACATATCAAGCTGGATGTGAGCTGCATATTTATCTGAGTATCTATGTAATAATAACATGTCAAGCTGGATGCAAGCTGCATATTTATCTGAGTATCTATGTAATAATAACACATCAAGCTGGATGGGAGCTGCATATTTATCTGAGTATCTATGTAATAATAACATATCAAGCTGGATGCGAGCTGCATATTTATCTGAGTATCTATGTAATAATAACATATCAAGCTGGATGCGAGCTGCATATTTATCTGAGTATCTATGTAATAATAACATATCAAGGTGGATGCGAGCTGCATATTTATCTGAGTATCTATGTAATAATAACATATCAAGCTGGATGTGAGCTGCATATTTATCTGAGTATCGATATAATAAACTATCAAGCTGGATGCGAGCTGCATATTTATGAGTATCTATATAATAACATATCAAGCTGGATGTGAGCTGCATATTTATCTGAGTGTCTATATAATAACATATCAAGCTGGATGTGAGCTGCATATTTATCTGAGTATCTATGTAATAATAACATATCAAGCTGGATGTGAGCTGCATATTTATCTGAGTATCTATGTAATAATAACATATCAAGCTGGATGCGAGCTGCATATTTATATGAGTATCTATATAATAACATATCAACCTGGATGTGAGCTGCATATTTATCTGAGTATCTTTGCAATAATAACATATCAAGCTGGATGTGAGCTGCATATTTATATGAGTATCTATATAATAACATATCAAGCTGGATGTGAGCTGCATATTTATCTGAGTATCTATGTAATAATAACATATCAAGCTGGATGCGAGCTGCATATTTATATGAGTATCCATTTAAAAATAACATAAGCTGGATGTGAGCTGCATATTTATCTGAGTATCTATGTAATAATAACATATCAAGCTGGATGTGAGCTGCATATTTATCTGAGTATCTATGTAATAATAACATAGATACTCAGATTATCAAGCTGGATGTGAGCTGCATATTTATATGAGTATCTATATAATAACATAAGCTGGATGTGAGCTGCATATTTATCTGAGTATCCATATAATAATAACATAACAAGCTGGATGTGAGCTGCATATTTATCTGAGTATCCATATAACATATCAAGCTGGATGCGAGCTGCATATTTATCTGAGTATCTATGTAATAATAACATAGATACTCAGATTATCAAGCTGGATGTGAGCTGCATATTTATATGAGTATCTATATAATAACATAAGCTGGATGTGAGCTGCATATTTATCTGAGTATCCATATAATAATAACATAACAAGCTGGATGTGAGCTGCATATTTATCCGAGTATCCATATAACATATCAAGCTGGATGCAAGCTGCATATTTATCTGAGTATCTATGTAATAATAACATATCAAGCTGGATGTGAGCTGCATATTTATCTGAGTATCTATATAATAACATAAGCTCGATGCGAGCTGCATATTTATCTGAGTATCTATGTAATAATAACATAGATACTCAGATTATCAAGCTGGATGTGAGCTGCATATTTATATGAGTATCTATATAATAACATAAGCTGGATGTGAGCTGCATATTTATCTGAGTATCCATATAATAATAACATAACAAGCTGGATGTGAGCTGCATATTTATCCGAGTATCCATATAACATATCAAGCTGGATGCAAGCTGCATATTTATCTGAGTATCCATATAATAATAACATATCAAGCTGGATGTGAGCTGCATATTTATCTGAGTATCTATGTAATAATAACATATCAAGCTGGATGCGAGCTGCATATTTATCTGAGTATCTACTATCTATGTAATAATAACATATTAAGCTGCATGTGACCTGCATATTTATCTGAGTATCTATGTAATAATAACATATCAAGCTGGATGTGAGCTGCATATTTATCTGAGTATCGATGTAATAATAACATATCAAGCTGGATGCGAGCTGCATATTTATGAGTATCTATATAATAACATAAGCTCGATGTGAGCTGCATATTTATCTGAGTATCCATATAATAATAACATATCAAGCTGGATGCGAGCTGCATATTTATCTGAGTATCTATGTAATAATAACATATCAAGCTGGATGCGAGCTGCATATTTATCTGAGTATCTACTATCTATGTAATAATAACATATTAAGCTGCATGTGACCTGCATATTTATCTGAGTATCTATGTAATAATAACATATCAAGCTGGATGCGAGCTGAATATTTATCTGAGTGTCTATGTGATAATAACATGTCAAGCTGGATGCGAGCTGCATATTTATATGAGTATCTATGCAATAATAACATATCAAGCTGGATGCGAGCTGCATATTTATCTGAGTATCTATGTAATAATAACATATCAAGCTGGATGTGAGCTGCATATTTATCTCATTATCTATGTAATAATAACATATCAAGCTGGATGTGAGCTGCATATTTATCTGAGTATCTATGTAATAATAACATGTCAAGCTGGATGCGAGCTGCATATTTATCTGAGTATCTATGTAATAATAACACATCAAGCTGGATGGGAGCTGCATATTTATCTGAGTATCTATGTAATAATAACATATCAAGCTGGATGCGAGCTGCATATTTATCTGAGTATCTATGTAATAATAACATATCAAGCTGGATGCGAGCTGCATATTTATCTGAGTATCTATGTAATAATAACATATCAAGCTGGATGTGAGCTGCATATTTATCTGAGTATCGATATAATAACATATCAAGCTGGATGCGAGCTGCATATTTATGAGTATCTATATAATAACATATCAAGCTGGATGTGAGCTGCATATTTATCTGAGTATCTATATAATAACATATCAAGCTGGATGTGAGCTGCATATTTATCTGAGTATCTATGTAATAATAACATATCAAGCTGGATGTGAGCTGCATATTTATCTGAGTATCTATGTAATAATAACATATCAAGCTGGATGCGAGCTGCATATTTATATGAGTATCTATATAATAACATATCAAGCTGGATGTGAGCTGCATATTTATCTGAGTATCTATGTAATAATAACATATCAACCTGGATGTGAGCTGCATATTTATCTGAGTATCTTTGCAATAATAACATATCAAGCTGGATGTGAGCTGCATATTTATATGAGTATCTATATAATAACATATCAAGCTGGATGTGAGCTGCATATTTATCTGAGTATCTATGTAATAATAACATATCAAGCTGGATGTGAGCTGCATATTTATCTGAGTATCTATGTAATAATAACATAGATACTCAGATTATCAAGCTGGATGTGAGCTGCATATTTATATGAGTATCTATATAATAACATAAGCTGGATGTGAGCTGCATATTTATCTGAGTATCCATATAATAATAACATAACAAGCTGGATGTGAGCTGCATATTTTTCTGAGTATCCATATAACATATCAAGCTGGATGCGAGCTGCATATTTATCTGAGTATCTATGTAATAATAACATAGATACTCAGATTATCAAGCTGGATGTGAGCTGCATATTTATATGAGTATCTATATAATAACATAAGCTGGATGTGAGCTGCATATTTATCTGAGTATCCATATAATAATAACATAACAAGCTGGATGTGAGCTGCATATTTATCCGAGTATCCATATAACATATCAAGCTGGATGCAAGCTGCATATTTATCTGAGTATCTATGTAATAATAACATATCAAGCTGGATGTGAGCTGCATATTTATCTGAGTATCTATGTAATAATAACATATCAAGCTGGATGTGAGCTGCATATTTATCTGAGTATCTATGTAATAATAACATATCAAGCTGGATGCGAGCTGCATATTTATATGAGTATCTATATAATAACATATCAAGCTGGATGTGAGCTGCATATTTATCTGAGTATCCATTTAAAAATAACATATCAAGCTGGATGCGAGCTGCATATTTATCTGAGTATCCATATAATAATAACATATCAAGCTGGATGTGAGCTACATATTTATCTGAGTATCCATTTAAAAATAACATATCAAGCTGGATGTGAGCTGCATATTTATCTGAATATCTATGTAATAATAATAACTGCACATCGGATTTTTATGTGAAAAAATTAAAAATATTTTTTCACATAAAACGGCTTTTTTGCGCGCAAAAAAATTATTAAAATTTCGCCCTTTTTCGGGAAAAATAAAATAAAATGCCCTTTTTGGTCGAAAATGTCTGGCAACGCTAAAAAAAATTAGGGAATTTTTCGAAATTTTAAACTGCGATCGAAATTTTTAACTGCGATCGATCTCAAAAACAAAACGTTGCGTCCACTTGCGTGCATTGCGTTCCCAGCGTGTACAGCAGTGAGGCGGTGTACTACAGTGAGAGAGTGTACACAAAGTGTGAACAAGTCTCCTATCAAGATGAGTGCTGCTCTTCGTGACAAGTGGCTGAAGGAATTCAACGCTGGCGGCGATGGGGCCACCTTCAAGTACGTGTCGAGTGACACGGCTTTCTGTCGAGCTTGTGAAAAGACTTTCCGGGCGAAGCAGAAGTCTGAGCTGGCCCAACATGTCCGAGGAGACCGCCACAAGAGCAACTTGGCCTTGAAGAAGAAGAGGACGGTCACGCAAGCCACCATGGAGGACTTTGGTGGCGGAAAGAGGCACAAGTGCGACGTTGTGGCTCAGGAGCTGTGCCAGGCCATGCTGGCCGCTGGCATCCCATGGTCGAAATTGGAAAACCCTGCCCTCCGGTCGTTCCTGGAGAAGCACATCACTCTCCAGATCCCCGATGAAAGCTGGATTCGAAAGCACTACCTCGACAAGTGCTACGATGAGGCCTTGGCGGGGATCCGTGCCGACCTCGGACAGCAGCCCATGTGGCTGTCCGTCGATGAGACGACCAATTCGGCAGGTCGATATGTGGCCAACATCATCGCGGGACGCTTGTCCAAGGAGGGGTACTTTCGTCCCCACCTCGTCCAGTGCATGTTTCTGGAGAAGACCAACTCCGGGGAGATCGTGCGCGCAATCAATGACACGCTGCGCTATCTTTGGCCTGATTTCAAGCCGGAGTGCCTCAAGGTCCTCGTCAGCGACGCCGCGGCCTATATGATCAAGGCCGGCCATGCCCTGACGGAACTCTTCCCCGACTTGCTGCATGTGACTTGCATTGCCCACGCGCTCCACCGTGTCTGCGAGACAGTCCGAGAAATGTTCAAGGACGTCAACGACCTGATTGCCACGACGAAGAAGGTGTTCGTCAAAGCCCCGTCGCGTGTTGTCCTTTGGAGGGAGCAGCAGCCCAATCTTTCTCTCCCCCTGGAGCCCATTCTGACTCGGTGGGGGACGTGGATCGACGCCGCGGTGTTTTACGCCGAGCACTTCGAGGCCGTCAAGGACATTGTGGACCAGCTGAACGATGACGACGCGATGGCAATCCGGAGTGCCAAGGGCCTGTTCGGAAAGGTGGACATCAAGCTCAGTTTGGTCTTCTTAAATGCCCACGTGTCGTTCATCCCGAAGATCCTTAAGCAGCTGGAGGAGGCCGGCATGGAGCTGGCCAAGGCCTTCCAGCTCGTTGATCAGGCCAAGGAGGAGCTCGAAAAGATCCGAGGCTGCCGTAAGGAGATCCTGCTCACCAAGTTCAAGGCGGTGCTGCAGCGCAATCCCGACATTGGTGTGCTGAGGACAGTGGCTTTGATCCTGGATGGAGATCAGCACGGATCTGAGGTTGGTGTGCCGGCTGGAGTCAAGCTTGCCGACATCCCCCTCTTGAGGTACTGCCCCATCGTCAGCGTCGACGTGGAAAGGTCCTTCTCCGTCTACAGAAACGTCCTCACCGACCACCGACACCGCCTCACCAAGGAGAACATTACCAAGATAATGATTTCAAACACCTACTTTAACCGTTCCTAAAAGGGTCTTGTCAATTTCTTCTAGTCCTCTACTTATCAAACAATGCGGTTGCAATAAAGGTACCTGAACGTCATTTTTTACCTGTTTGCTAGCCCAGGGTGCTTAATGTTGTGCAGGAAAAAGCTTACCATTTTTTGTTCTTTTTTTGACTGATTTCTGAAAAACTTGGTAATAATAAAAAATGAATAAAACGGGGGAAAAAAATATTTCGGGATTTTTTCACATTAAAAAAAAAAAAATCCCGCTTTTCAAAACATAAAAGGCCTATTTTCTTAACATAAAAATCCGTAGTCTGATAATAACATATCAAGCTGGATGCGAGCTGCATATTTATATGAGTATCTATGCAATAATAACATATCAAGCTGGATGCGAGCTGCATATTTATATGAGTATCTTTGTAATAATAACATAAGCTGGATGTGAGCTGCATATTTATCTGAGTATCCATATAATAATAACATATCAAGCTGGATGCGAGCTGCATATTTATCTGAGTATCCATTTAAAAATAACATATCAAGCTGGATGTGAGCTGCATATTTATCTGAATATCTATGTAATAATAATAACAACATATCAAGCTGGATGCGAGCTGCATATTTATCTGAGTATCTATGTAATAATAACATATCAAGCTGGATGCGAGCTGCATATTTATCTGAGTATCCATTAAAAAATAACATAACAAGCTGGATGTGAGCTGCATATTTATCTGAATATCCATGTAATAATAATAACATATCAAGCTGGATGTGAGCTGCATATTTATATGAGTATCTATGCAATAATAACATATCAAGCTGGATGCGAGCTGCATATTTATATGAGTATCTATGCAATAATAACATATCAAGTTGGATGTGAGCTGCATATTTATCTGAGTATCCATATAATAATAACATATCAAGCTGGATGCGAGCTGCATATTTATATGAGTATCTATGCAATAATAACATATCAAGCTGGATGTGAGCTGCATATTTATCTGAATATCTATGTAATAATAATAACATATCAAGCTGGATGCGAGCTGCATATTTATATGAGTATCTATGCAATAATAACATATCAAGCTGGATGCGAGCTGCATATTTATATGAGTATCTATGCAATAATAACATATCAAGTTGGATGTGAGCTGCATATTTATCTGAATATCTATGTAATAATAATAACATATCAAGCTGGATGCGAGCTGCATATTTATATGAGTATCTATGCAATAATAACATATCAAGCTGGATGCGAGCTGCATATTTATATGAGTATCTATGCAATAATAACATATCAAGCTGGATGTGAGCTGCATATTTATCTGAGTATCCATATAATAATAACATATCAAGCTGGATGTGAGCTGCATATTTATCTGAGTATCTATATAACAACATATCAAGCTGGATGTGAGCTGCATATTTATCTGAGTATCTACGTAATAATAACATATCAAGCTGGATGTGAGCTGCATATTTATCTGAGTATCTGTATAATAATAACATATCAAGCTGGATGTTAGCTGCATATTTATCTGAGTATCTATTTAATAACATATCAAGCTGGATGAATGAATGAATGAATGAATGAATGAATGATCGTTTTAAGGCCATTTTCCCCGCTAGAGCGGGGGTTAGCCTTGCGGGCCCCATGACAATCATGGTTCCCTGTTTGAGGCAATGTTTTTATGGCCGGATGCCCTTCCTGACGCCAACCCTTGGTCACGCTCTTACGATGCGCAGGGATACGGTGTACCTATTCTAAATCGGGGTACACACCGTGATCATGCATCCCAGCAAGCTGGTACTCAATTTGTCGACCTCGGAAGGATGACAGGCTGAGTCAACCCCCCTGGCATTAATTCAGCGATCGACCGGGATTCGAACCCAGGATCCTCGGATCCCAAGCTGGCACCCTAACCGCTAAGCCAACACCAGGCTTGTGAGCTGCATATTTATCTGAGTATCTATTTAATCGAGTGTCATATCAAGCTGGATGTGAGCTGCATATTTATCTGAGTATCTATGTAATAATAACATATCAAGCTGGATGTGAGCTGCATATTTATCTGAGTATCTATGTAATAATAACATATCAAGCTGGATGCGAGCTGCATATCTATCTGAGTATCTATGTAATTATAACATACCCATTGAAAGGGAAGTGTAAAAGTGCATATTTCTCAGTCACATGTCCAAAAGGTGAGTCACGAAAATGCAAGTCTGGTTGTGACATGGCATTTATAAAGTCCAGGTAACTCCCATGTCCCCAACCCCACACCACACTCAAGCCAAAGAGAAAAACAAACCCTTTACTCCATTTCCTTTGTTATTGCTTGACGGACTCTGTTTGTACCTGCACCTTGTGTCGTTAGTGAAACACTTCCACCAATTAGTCTTTCTATTTCTCTTTCTTCCATGTTGTTAAATTACAAGTTTAGTTGTTGTTGTTGTTGTTGTTGTGTGTGTGTGTGTGTGTGTGTGTGTGTGTGTGTGTGTGTGTGTGTGTGTGTGTGTGTGTGTGTGTGTGTGTGTGTGTGTGTGTGTGTGTGTGTGTGTCAGTCATAGTGTGTATAAAAACTATACATAGCGGGATATGTGTGTGTCATAGTCAGTGCGTGTGTGTCATAGTCAGTGCGTGTGTGTCATAGTCAGTGCGTGTGTGTCATAGTCAGTGCGTGTGTGTTATAGTCAGTGCGTGTGTGTCATAGTCAGTGCGTGTGTGTCATAGTCAGAGCGTGTGTGTCATAGTCAGTGTGTGTGTGTCATAGTCAGTGTGTGTGTGTCATAGTCAGTGTGTGTGTGTCATAGTCAGTGTGTGTGTGTCATAGTCAGTGTGTGTGTGTCATAGTCAGTGTGTGTGTGTCATAGTCAGTGTGTGTGTGTCATAGTCAGTGTGTGTGTGTCATAGTCAGTGTGTGTGTGTCATAGTCAGTGTGTGTGTGTCATAGTCAGTGTGTGTGTGTCATAGTCAGTGTGTGTGTGTCATAGTCAGTGCGTGTGTGTCATAGTCAGTGCGTGTGTGTCATAGTCAGTGCGTGTGTGCCATAGTCAGTGTGTGTGCCATAGTCAGTGTGTGTGCCATAGTCAGTGTGTGTGCCATAGTCAGTGTGTGTGCCATAGTCAGTGTGTGTGCCATAGTCAGTGTGTGTGCCATAGTCAGTGTGTGTGCCATAGTCAGTGTGTGTGCCATAGTCAGTGTGTGTGCCATAGTCAGTGTGTGTGCCATAGTCAGTGTGTGTGCCATAGTCAGTGTGTGTGCCATAGTCAGTGTGTGTGCCATAGTCAGTGTGTGTGCCATAGTCAGTGTGTGTGCCATAGTCAGTGTGTGTGCCATAGTCAGTGTGTGTGCCATAGTCAGTGTGTGTGCCATAGTCAGTGTGTGTGCCATAGTCAGTGTGTGTGCCATAGTCAGTGTGTGTGTGCCATAGTCAGTGCGTGTGTGTCATAGTCAGTGCGTGTGTCATCGTCAGTGTGTGTGTGTCATAGTCAATGTGTGTGTGTCATAGTCAGTGTGTGTGTGTGTCATAGTCAGTGTGTGTGTGTGTCATAGTCAGTGTGTGTGATAGTCGGTGTGTGTGTGTGATAGTCGGTGTGTGTGTGTGATAGTCGGTGTGTGTGTGTGATAGTCGGTGTGTGTGTGTCATAGTCGGTGTGTGTGTGTCATAGTCGGTGTGTGTGTGTCATAGTCGGTGTGTGTGTGTCATAGTCGGTGTGTGTGTGTCATAGTCGGTGTGTGTGTGTCATAGTCGGTGTGTGTGTGTCATAGTCGGTGTGTGTGTGTCATAGTCGGTGTGTGTGTGTCATAGTCGGTGTGTGTGTGTCATAGTCGGTGTGTGTGTGTCATAGTCGGTGTGTGTGTGTCATAGTCGGTGTGTGTGTGTCATAGTCGGTGTGTGTGTGTCATAGTCGATGTGTGTGTGTCATAGTCGGTGTGTGTGTGTCATAGTCTCTGTGTGTGTGTCATAGTCTGTGTGTGTGTGTGTGTGTGTCATAGTCTGTGTGTGTGTGTGTGTGTGTGTGTGTCATAGTCGGTGTGTGTGTGTGTGTCATAGTCGGTGTGTGTGTGTGTGTCATAGTCGGTGTGTGTGTGTCATAGTCGGTGTGTGTGTGTCATAGTCGGTGTGTGTGTGTCATAGTCAGTGTGTGTGTGTGTCATAGTCAGTGTGTGTGTGTGTCATAGTCAGTGTGTGTGTGTGTCATAGTCAGTGTGTGTGTGTGTCATAGTCAGTGCGTGTGTGTCATAGTCAGTGCGTGTGTGTGTCATAGTCAGTGTGTGTGTGTCATAGTCAATGTGTGTGTGTCATAGTCAGTGTGTGTGTGTGTCATAGTCAGTGTGTGTGTGTGTGTCATAGTCAGTGTGTGTGATAGTCGGTGTGTGTGTGTGATAGTCGGTGTGTGTGTGTCATAGTCGGTGTGTGTGTGTCATAGTCGGTGTGTGTGTGTCATAGTCGGTGTGTGTGTGTCATAGTCGGTGTGTGTGTGTCATAGTCGGTGTGTGTGTGTCATAGTCGGTGTGTGTGTGTCATAGTCGGTGTGTGTGTGTCATAGTCGGTGTGTGTGTGTCATAGTCGGTGTGTGTGTGTCATAGTCGGTGTGTGTGTGTCATAGTCGGTGTGTGTGTGTCATAGTCGGTGTGTGTGTGTGTCATAGTCGGTGTGTGTGTGTGTCATAGTCGGTGTGTGTGTGTGTCATAGTCGGTGTGTGTGTGTGTCATAGTCGGTGTGTGTGTGTGTCATAGTCGTTGTGTGTGTGTGTCATAGTCGGTGTGTGTGTGTGTC